>NC_133783.1:22823273-22960773 GCF_003597395.2 Chelonoidis abingdonii
CCCGGCAGACAGCACACCCTTCTGTTCTCCCGATCAGGTCTAGTTACAGGCCTGTCTATTCTTCTCAGTAAAGAGTCTCCAATCACGTAGACTTGCCTTTTCCTGGCGACAGTGTGATTCTCCGGTCTATCCCCCGCACCAGCTGGCCGCAAGCCCTCTCGATTCGTCTTCGCCCTCGCAATCCTCCTAGGGCTCATACTGGGTGTCGCCTCCATTGACTCCTCCCCTCCTTCTGCAGGACTAGCCGCTCGCCTCTTTTTCCTCGCCCTCTCTCCTTCAGCGAGCACCTGCTGTGCTCCATCTTCATTTTCCAACTCACCAAACCTGTTCCTGTCACTGTCCTTCCTACTGGGAATATTCTCTGATGTCTTCAGCAGATTTTGGTTACATATAAGGTTCCCTCTCCTAAACCCTTGGGTGCCCCAGGATATTATGCTCACTTGGGCTACTTGAAAGGAACTTGTCTGCATCTCTTCATTCATTCTGTAACTGTGTCACTCCTTTCATCTATCCATCCATCCTCCCTCATACTGCCAGCTGGAGGAAGGGAGTAAAGATTCTGTTCTTCCTCTCACCTGTTCTGAAAGGCTTCAGGTAGAGTGGCAGGTACTTGGTAGAAAATGAGTCCCACCAACACAGAGAAGAAAGTGCCCAAAAGGAACTGATCAATGGATGTCTGAGGATTCCTCAGGATGTTCTTCACATTGCGATTACTCACAACATACAGCTAAGGGAACATACACAAATACATAATTTATACATACATAAATTAAATCTCCTTGAAATATCGCAGGCCAGTCCACTGGACTTGAAATTTTATTGAGGATTCTTTACAACCTTGATTTGAGTCCTGATGTGACCTTTGTTTTTTCCTCTGCTTTCTCCATGCTCAAAACTGCTTGTTGCAGCTACCTGCTGCCCTAGCAAAAGAAACTAGCTGAAAGTCCGTTTCAACTGCACTCTTCACAGGGATTTCTCTTGAGTGAAATGATGCTCAACCTCACCCCCCAGACACTGAGCAAGACTGAGCCCTCCCAAGATGTACCTGCTCTAATTGATTGGGGCTATGACCCATACCCACACATCATGCATGGCAGGTGCATAGCAATATCCACACGTCAACAGCCTCAGATTGGTGTGATATGAATTCTTTGAAACCAAGTAGTGGGGATTTCCCAGGCTCCCACTGAGGATTATGTGCAAGCTGTAGCTAGGGAGCCTGCCTCTAGTGGAGAATATAAACTGGAAAAGTTTAGCCTCAATCTCATTTTCATGAAGATGGCTTCTAAACTAGACACAAGCAAATGTCAGAGAAAGTCTCTCCATTGCCTGCAGCAATTGTCCTTTCACCTTTACTCTGGGACAATTGCAACCCACTTAACCTCCTAGAGTATCCATGTTTTACTTATGTATCTTCACATATCTATTCTTATTTAAATACACCTAATTCATCTTCAGTAATAGTTCTGTGCACTATAGTAACTGTAAACTGCAGTATTCTGGATAATTACTGTAGAATACAGTAGTTTGTTTTTTTTAAGGTATCTGACTTCTAATACTTAATTTTCTGATAGGCATTTAAATGTCCTCCTTCCTCGTAGATACGTCATTTTGGTGGGATATGTGTAAAGGTTAGGAATTGGGTACATTTGTGCATGCCAGAGAACATTGTCTTATTTTCAAAGACTGTAATAGCAGTAGAATGAGCTCTGAAGGTCTTGTCATTTGTTCACGTATTTGCTTGCACAGAATTACATTTGGAGTCAGAGAGAGACTGTGCGTTTGATTTTTCTCATGATTTAAAAAAATTACCATGCTCTCAGTGGTGCATTCTTTACAACTCCTGGCTGCCTGTGCCTGAGATGGAAGTCATGGTCGTAGGTAAATGTTCACTTTCTGATTTTTGTTTCAATCTTCCCCTCTTCCTCGCCCTCCCCCCACCCACTCAGTGTGCTGGGTGACTTTGTAATATCAGTAATGTTAAACATAAACCCCATTGATACAGAGGGCCAGATCCCTAGATGGTGTAAATCAGCATGGTGGCCTTGACTTTAATGAAGCGATGCCAATTTACACCAGCAGAGGTCTGATTCATGTTGTATAATGTAATTTACATATCTCAGAAAAAGTTTATTCTCTTCTGTCCGTTACATTGTTGTTAAGGAAAGTTTTCAATTTACCTGCCTTAAATTGTTCCTTAATGTCACCGTTTATTTTGAATGGAGGACTATAGAAATCCTTCCCAAGCATGACAGCAAAAGTAGCTGCTTCTTCACTGTACACCACAGGCTCAAATTACTGAAGGAGACCCTTCTGAGGTGAGTAGCTGAGGATGTGCTTTCCTACAGGAAAAGCAGGGTTAGGCTCCTCATTAAGGGAGAAATTCAACTCCGTGGCTGTGGAGGTTCCCTGGCAGTGGCACCCGTGCAAGTCTGTGGCACATGGGGGTTAAATATTGGGGGAGACTAGTGTGGTGCACAGCCCAGCTCCACTGGGTCTCCCTGCACAGCACAGTGTAAGGAGGAGTAGATCCTGAGGATCCACTGCTGTGTTAATCCTCTGGTTTTCATTCTCTAGAGCAGGGAAAACTGGGGCCTTGCAGAGCTGCTTCAGCCCAATGCCTCTACAGAGTGACTCAGTGGGCTTCTTCTCCCAACAGCCTCATGTAGATACTCAGCACACAACTTGCTAATTGGCCAGGGCACAGGATTCCTGAATCTGATCTTATGTGGTTACGAAAAATAAGAATATTTTCATTGCTATAAGGATTTAATTGGGGTTGGTCCTGCTTTGAGCATGGGGTTGGACTAGATGACCTCCTGAGGTCTCTTCCAACCCTAATCTTCTATGAAGTCTTAGATCAGATGTCTCACTGGAATTTCTGCACAGTGAATAAGCCTCTTGCAGAGGACCTCATGAATCTACTGATTGCATTTTCCTCCCATTTCCCCTTTCCCTCACCTGGTGGAAGAATGAGGTGGCATAGGTGACTTTTGTTGGAACTGCATTGCTGAGGTGGCTCTCGAATGACTGTAGGTTTTCCAACTCCTCCTGCAGCTGCTCATAGTAGCAGGACTTGTGGTAGTAGATGGGCAGTGTACTCTTGTCACTACAAGAGCTGCATTGAGAATCGGACTCTCTCACTGATGCTGCAGACCAAATGGGACAGCCCTAGGTCAAAACTTTCCATTCCTGCTTCAACTTGCTTTTGAAGGATTTTGAAAATGTTAGCAAACTCTCAGAAAAGTGACGAAGATTGCTAATAATCACACCAGCATTTTTATGGTCATCGCTGCTAGTAATTTTCTGGTCATCATTTGCATACCCTTAAACACAACTGAAAAGTGAAAAGAACCACACAAATCTGCATATGAATTAGATGATGCCTTGGCAGGTCTGCTTGGTAAAGGAAAAATATAGCATAAAAATATTATGCTGAAATTGCATCTGCATATGCATAACACTGGCAAGTGACTGAGGTAGAAGGGAATTAGCACCATGCGTGAACAAGAATTATTTTGAGGAGAATCCAGTGTGTTGTGTTCAGACTCCGAGCTAAATGCTGGAATGGGCACTGCAGAAGTTTGGCTACCTCTGTTTTACAATTCCTATATATTTTTTGCTGAAGTGAATTTGCAAGACATTGTCCTAGCTGCTGCCTCACCACCACTTCTTTCTTTCTCAGCCAATATAATTTTACAGCACTCACCTAACTCTGGACTAGGCTGGGACTGCATGATCTCTCCACCAATGACATCCAGGAAGAAGTCCAAAGGATTGTAAAATGCTTCACACTGGTAACCTGAAACACACCATATCACAAGAGAAAATCAAAGCTAACCCCACACACAACTAACAGTGTGAGAAAATGACAAAATCTCTGCGCTAAATATCATCCAAAATACTATATCTAGTTTCAGGACATTTTGTGGCACAGAAGTTTTCCTTTTTGGCATTTTGGAAAAATAGATAGTTGCAATTAAAACCTGTGAAAATCTGAGTTCACACATTTTAATACGATAATTTGTCTTGATGCAATTAAAAATGTTGAGATTTTCAATGAATCTATTTTCACTCAAAAATGTGTCTAATATTGAATGCAAAAAATGTAAAATTACATCAAGTAGGAACTTTAAAAAAATTAAGAAGAAAATGCAAAAACCTTTCATTTCAAGGGTTTTGAATTACATCGCAAACATTTTGTATTGCCCCATACCCAGCCTTCCCAGAGAGCCAAAGAGTTGTTCAGACTAACCAACCAACCTCATGTCAAACTAGTGCCTCCTCAGCAATCAATAGTTACCTTAGCCAAACCAGGCTTCTCTTAAAATACATCAACCAGCCTGTCCCTCTCACAGATCAGTCCTTCACAGCCAACTTCACTCCTAAACCAACGTATTAGTCACACAATATCTCACACAGGAAACTGAAATAAACCTCTTGTTTCTTTTAAATGGACCTGTGTGTCTTCCTCATGCATCATGCTTCTGTACATCCTCTAATTTTGTGTGAACTGAACTCCTTTTGGGGCCCACCTACACTGCTTCATGGATCAGTTAAAAGATGATGCTGTGCATTGATGCCTGTCATTCCTCTTCCTCAGGATGCATGTGGCACCTCTGTAGGCAGCACTTCCTTATGTTTTCCTCATCTGCTTCCACCACTTAATCTAATATCTCTTCAGTACACCCAGTCCCTGCTGTCTTTGTGAATTAGAGTCGTGGACAAAGAGTTAAATATAGGTCTTTTGCATGGGCAGTGCAGAGCACAACCATGAAGCAATTAAGTTGGCCTTTGCACACTGTGAGATTGCTGATACAGTTAAGATTTGAATCAAAGCAGTTTTCTGTGGTGTCCTTGAATAGTGAACTGCTTGTCTGTCTGTCCAAGATTCTTCTAGTGCATCCTTTTATTAGCACTAGGTTTGTGCACCTAGAAACTTTGACTGCTACTCTTAAGGGCTCCATTTAAAAAAACCCCATGTGTAGCTGCCCTGCAGCAGTAGGAAATATAATTCTCATCCTGCCATAGTCTCAACCCCTACCTATACTGTTGAAATAACCAGTGGACTCTTCGGCTGGTCCTGCATAAATTATTTCTCCCTTGTTCATCAGCGTTAGATGATTAAGCAGACGGAAGATGGAATAACGTGGCTGGTGAATAGAGAAAATCACAGTTCTTCCTTTCCTGGAGAGTCTGCAAAACAGAAGAAGCAGGTGGTGAATATCACAGTCCCAGGCCAGCTAGAATTTAGGCCTTAATGGAGCAGAGCACGAGAAACAGAGAATGGCTCACTGGTGCAGCAGCTGAATGATGGAATTAGCTGTGTTGGCATCCAGTCCCGTAGTTGGCTCATCCAGGAATACCAGTGAAGGTGCTGTGATTAGTTCCATGCCAATGCTGTACCGCTTCTTCTCACCCCCTGAGACACCACGCAAGAACTCAGTGCCAATCTGATACCACAGAGAAAAGAAAGGAAGCAAAGAACCGCAGAGAGGAGGCAGATGAGTTTAAATACAGGCTGTAGTGAGTGGGATGATCTGAGATGGACACAAATGGTAAACATATAGCTAGGGGTGCTCCTGGTCCTTTCAGTCATCTTCCTACATTTTAACAGGGAGAGCTGTCTCCTGTCGTGTGTCCCCTCATTCTGAGCTCCAGAAGCCATGCTGGTTTCTCCTTATCATGTCAGGTTCACTAGATGTATTGTAATTCCATTTGTTATTATTTCAAGCAATTCACTTGGCATTGAAATAATCCTTACAGGTCTGTATTTCCCAGGATCAGGGAATCACTTGGCATTGAAATAATCCTTACAGGTCTGTATTTCCCCTAGCCAGGAGCCAAACTGGAAACAAAGAAGTTGTGGTTCTCATACAAGGGCTGCCCATAAACCTAAGAGCCCACCTCCTAAGCTCTGTGAGCCTTACAAGAGCATAGCATTGCTCTCTTACCAGACCTGCCCCACTCCCCTCTCATCTCCATGTCTCCTTCCCCTTAGAGGGAGGGAGGAAGGGAGAGAAATGGCAGAAAAGCCCTGCATCTCCAATGTGTAACCTACTCTAGGAGACTGTGGGACTTTGTCCCTCTCAATGGCTGGCCCGTATGAAACATTTGAACCTGCTTCCAAATGACAGACTCAGTCCTTTCACTCAGGCGGTAAAACATCATGGTTTCAGCACTGAAAGTCTCAGATTGAAACCCTGCTGTTGGCCGAAGCAGGGTTGGATGTACAGTACAGGCAAAGTTGCAAAAGCAAACACCTGTGTGTGCTCTGTTCACCCTGTGCATGCAGAGGATAGAATCTATACATGCACCTCAAATCACACACCTCTGTCACTGTTAGTGTGTGAAAAGGGTCCTATCAGGTGCTTGTGCACAAACATAAGGAGGCTACTGCTTTAAATGAGGAGTGTTGTCACCGTGTGAGTACATGTGCCACCTCTACCTTATTTTAATAAAGAGATAGTACAGTAACCTTGGTGTCAGCACTCTCCTGTAGCCCCAGCTCCTGTATCACTGCATTGACCTTCAGCTGCTTTTCTGCTTCACTGTTCCGGCCTTGTGGGAGGCGCAAGCTGGCAGAGAACTGAAGGTTCTCACGGATAGTGAGTGTTCCCATCAGAATATTATCCTGTGGCAGCACAAAACAATGGAAAACATTTGCTTTAAGAAGGAAAATCAGCCAGTGCTTTGAGATTAAAGATCTCCACAGTGGGTCCTAGTACCACCAACACTGTTCTAATAATATGAAGTCCTTACAGATAGACTGTACCCAAAGAGGATTCCTGGCAAGAGGAATACAGAGGTCTAATGGCTTCCATAGAGTTCTCAATGGGAGAAGGAGAAAGCGACTTGTAGTCTCTTAAGGAAAAGATAATGCTTCAAATGGAGAAAATGCCTATGATGATAGAGTCATGTGGTTATGGCTGAGTGAAGTGATATTTCAGGATCCTAAATGGATATTCTGCTGTAGCCATAAGGAATACACATATGTGATTAACCAACATCATGAGACCTTGCCGCTGCGTGTCCTGGGCATTTCAGGCTCAGCATACTAGTCTAGTGAAAAAGCAGATAGGCCTGTGCACAAGCTGGCATCATGGGTTCTGCCCTGACTCACCTGTACTATGTAGGCCGAGCATAGGTGAAACTGTGAATTTACTGACTTCCCATCCATGAAGATTTGTCCACTTCTAAGCCCCTTTGGGTCTTTCCACCCCGCAAGTACATCAAGGAGTCTGAAGAAAAAAGGGTGACTTTTCACACAGTTTCTCAGTACAGGGCTTCTCCCTATATCACTCCAACCTATGGACCCTTCCAACCCAGTCCTGCAAGCACTCTCCAAGTTCATTGAGCTTTGGATTTCCCAACACTGCTCTACTAAATTAACTTAATGTGATGGTGTACCCCATAAGGCTTTATGGGGGGTGCTTATAAATGTATGTATGATATAACTGAAATAGGGTTTTGCTACATATGCCATGTAACATATCTACGTAAAGGTTATGTTCATCATAGTTGTATGCAGGCATCATATGTGTGTTCAGAGTTATGAACATTGGCTGTATAATTGCTTGATTTCTAAGTAACCTTAGTTAAAACATTTGGTCACTTCTTGGGAAAGGAATGTGCAGATTAAGTGCTCAGTCCGGAAGCACTTAACAGACAAAAGAGCTTGGAAGGCTCCAATCCACATAAGAAGTCTTCCTGGAGACATACAAGATACCATGTGTAAATTGGCTTCTGCCTGTAAAGACTGAGTCATGCATGGACATGTGACTTGACCAGGTGACTCCAGAACTCCATCTTGGAGCTGGACTTTGGATAGGACTGAAGAAGGGGGTCTCCACCCACAAGAGAGAGTCTATTTAAACCCATGAGAGACCCCTCCATTTTGGTCTTGATATGGCTAAAGAAGGAGCCTCTCCACCCCCCTCCTCCCCAGGATACGTAAAAGAAAACTGGAACAAAAGACAGTAACTACAAGGGGTGTGAGTGATTGCTGGACCCAGGCTAAAAGGAGATTAGCCTGTAAAAGGGAGAATTCTGGAACTGGTGAGATTATCTGTATTTAGTTTGATTAGACATAAATTTGTGCATTTATTTTATTTTGCTTGGCAACTTACTTTGTTCTGTCTGTTATTACTTGGAACCACTTAAATCCTACTTTCTGTATTTAATAAAATCACTTCTTACTTTTTAATTAACTCAGAGTATGTATTAATACCTGGGGGAGCAAACAACTGTGCATATCTCTCTATCAGTGTTATAGAGGGCGAACAATTTATGAGTTTATCCTGCATAAGATTTATACAGAGTAAAATGGATTTATTTGGGTTTAGACCCCATTGGGAGTTGGGCATCTGAGTGCTAAAGACAAGTACACCTCTGTGAGCTGTTTTCAGGTAAACTTGCAGCTTTGGGGCAGGTGATTCAAACTCTGAGTCTTTGTTGAAGTAGACAAGAGTGTCTGGCTTGGCAAGATGGGGGGCTGAGGTCCCGAGCTGGCAGGGAAAACAGGAAGAGAAGTAGTCTTGGCACATTGGTTGGCAGCTCCCAAGGGGGTTTCTGTGATCCAACCCGTCACACTAAGCAATTGCTTTCAGGAATCAATTTTGTCCTAGAGGTATTGTTGTTTCCTGGGGTGAGAGAGAAATGAATCCCAGTATTCACACTACGGCCTGCCAATGTACCCGAACCCAGAGCTGCAGATACCAACCCACCATGGGGTGGGTGGAGATTGAATCTCAGCCTTTTTTCCTTCTTTGCAATAGAAGAGACATCAAAAGTGATGCAAGAGGCATTAATTTACACAGCCACACTCACGAGGTTTTGCCACTTCCGGTTGGTCCTAAAATGGCATTCATTCCAGGCTTCATAATGCCACTGTGAAAAGAAGAAGTATTATAAACTGTTTAGGAAATAATTTCACATGACAAGAAACGCAGAGTAGGCAAGCGGGATAAGTGAAAGCAAGAAGCCGTTATTGGCTGAAAAGCGAATGAGACACAAAATAGGCTTTATGATAGAGTGTGTGCAATTTGTGAAAAGTAAACTCCAGGATCAGCCTGGGCATAAATGGCTGCCCGTGCTGTGTGATGTGAACTGAGCTGTTCTCAAAGCCGGTACAGACCCCCAAAGGAATGTTTGGGTCACAGTGTGACTTCTTGTGCAGCATCTGCACATGGGCACTGAGAGGTGGAGGTGGAGTTATGAATATAATTGTACAAGGTTAATTTCCAAAGAAAAGCACCCACTCAGACCCAATCAAAATGTTGCTGCTAAGATCAGCTTCCTGGCTTGCCCTTCTGATCACATCATCTCCCGTCCCCCTTTAACTCTCTTCACAGGCTCCCCTTTCTCCACTACATCACAGAGCTCCTAATTCTTATCTTTAAGGCTGTTCACAATTTAACCCCACTTTGCCCACTTACTTTGTCTTTATAGTATTGTCAGCTGCCCTCTTTCTTTTACTGATTTTGCCAACTCTCATGGTCTATTTGTTCACTTCTCCCAAAAGCACCTTTACACTTTCTTCCATGACTCCCCTTCCCAAATCTAATCCATAAAGTCACTATTCCATCCTCCTTCAGATCCCTCCTTGAGATCACTCCTACTGTGATCCTACCAAACACGGGCAGGTGATACTGGGCAGGCTGGCAGGGAACTGGGATTATTGTTACCAGTATCTTCATTTAGCTCAAAACTCACCCTTTAAACAGCACAGTAGCTGAAACCCCCTTTGTGCTACTAAAATATATATAATAATAAATGAGAGTCATACTAAACACGTAGCTGTTGTGTGTTAGCTGGAGTCTTGGGCTCCAGTGATTGTTTGGAGATCTTCTATATCCCAAGCAAAGGTAGAGCTCATCTGCTGACGGTGGCAATTAAATGATTCACAATAGTGTTACTGCAGCAGATACGAGGAACCGATACGAGGGGTGTTTTCTGGGAGGCATTCCAGCTCTCATAAAGTATGCACATCAGCCTGGTTAGGGTTTCAGAGGGCACCAATTAATCCCACAGCAAAGCACACACACTCGCTGCAGAATCTGCCCTTTGATACTTCTAGACTTCGGAATCCATGGCAGTGCCAGCCTCTTACGTGCTCTTCCAGATTTAACACACTTACCACTTACTCTTGCAAGTCTGGGATTTGGCATCTGTAGCTTTGTGCCTTGAAGCCCCAGGAATAACTTGGGGTCACTACCTGTCTGGTCCAATGAAGCTCTGGGAGGATAGCTGAAGAGATGTGATGGGTGATGACAGAGGGAAATGATAACTACTATAGACATGAATGTCTCTTAGCAATTGATAAGTGCAGGGGTACTGGAGTCACTCCCTGATTGACAGGGTATACAGAGGATGCCTAAGGGTGTTTCGTCTTCAAATGGTTGGTGTTCGGAGGAAAGGGAGTCTTGCTCTGTTGTGCCATGAAGGAAAACCTTTGTGAAATTCCCAGCCTGCCTGCTGTCCCACAAACTAGCAGGGGCTGGCAGTGTAATACAGCCCACGGTGTTGTTTCTTATTTAAGCCCCTTGTTTTAGGCACTGTACAGACATATAACAAAGAGATGGCCCCTGCCCCAAAGAGCTAGCATGCTCTGCCTCTTGAGGGAGGGGTGCCTTGTGTTCTTCATCAGTGACCCCTTCAGTCAATTAAGGATTGGCCCTGATGGGTTGATAAAGGCACCCCTTGCTCCTCAGCAGGAAGAATGAAAGGACTGGAAGATGGGGATCAATAAAACAAGGGGAAAGAGAGATTGGGTTTTTTGGGGATCTGGATATTTCTTCAGGGGTAAAATGGTGGTTCCCTCAGGATTGAGGAGCATGTATTCCTAGGACACAGTTGAATTTCTGAGCTAGCTTTGGTTGGACCAGACACGGAGAGTCCCATCTGCTTGCATTGGCTCCAGAGACATTAAAAATGTCATTTTGTTTTCAACAATAAGTTGCTCATGAAACAGTGCAATGAATGTCACTGCCCCTGTGGAAACCTGACCGGCGGTGCCTGGGGCCTGCATGGGAGGGCTGGGTCTCCAGGTAAGACTGGGTTATAATAACTGGGCCAGAGGGCCTGAGTATGATCTCCCCCAAGAAGTTGAAGCTCACACAGCAGCATACACACGATCCAACAAAGCCTGGTGTGAGCACTGGCTGCCTCTTCCTTTCCAAACTGAATTGAAATCACTGGTAGTGATCTAGGAGCCACTTAGTGGTTGAGGTCCAAGCTGCCTCACCAATCACCTATCTTCCCCACTGACCCCCTATTCGCTACTCTCAGAGATAGCAATGCTCCACAGAGATGCTTCAATCTGCCTGGTTCAGGATAAGGCTCTCCTGTTTATAGGACACTGCAGGAGTACCTTATTGCCGGACATCAGGCAGAATCCAACCCTCTTTGATAAGACCTTCCCTGGTGATGGCATCTCCCTTGGACTATTGGAGAGATTGGAAAGGAGGAAGAAGAAAGAAAGAGAGAATAACTCTATAATCAACCAGAGAAGCAGACAGAATCCAAGCAAGGCCATGAAAATATTGCCATTTAGAGAACACTTAGTGTGACTATTAATTTTTGTGCAGTACTTAGTCATTGCTATGATAGGAACAATAGACAACCCCGAGACAGATAACTAATATTATTTGACAGAGCACAACTGTATTGCATAATATGGGGTGTTCAATACTTTTGATATTTAAGATTTCCTAGGTCTCTATGGCCCCAGAGCCCCCGAGATTCCTTATTTTGGCTATGCCTTTGCAGGGAAGAACCATTCTTTACCTGACATCCCTGAGAATTTCCTTTTCTTCTGCTTCTTTCGAGAAAAAGGACTTGCTGATGGAGACAAAATAACTCATATTTTGGAAAGCCAGAGTTGGCCCAGGAACAGTCAGCTGGGTAACAGCTTCCTGAGAATCAGAGAGTTCCATCCCTTGGAGTCAAAGATCAGCTCAAATTGGAGGGGAGAGGGAATGTCTAGATGTTTCCCTTGGGATTAAAAACCTCTTCAGAAAAAAAACAACAAAACAAAAACAGATGATTTTTTCAGGGTCCTTGCCACCAAATCTCTGTATTGCTCCGTCTGTTTTCTCATGTTCTATTGTTGGGAAATCTTGCTTTTATCGGTAAAATGTGCTGCAAAATCTTAGTAGAGCCAAAGTCCTTCTCCACCAAACTGCAGTATAATTGTGCAGCAATAGTACGTTCAGCAGGGTTGCAAATGCCGATATCAGACTGTAAAATACAATAGGCCAGATTCTTCGCTGATGAAACTCCACTGACTTCACTGGTCTTTACACTAAGAATGAGTTTGGCCTAATATGTGGGACATCACAAATGAATGGAACTTTGACACTAGAAAATAACAAGAGAACAAAATAATTTGTGAAAGGACCAAAAGAGGGAATCCTCAGCAAGGTAAGATGCACCCTGACCTTTACCTGCTGCACATCTCACTGTCTCCCTGCCTGTGTCAGTCCTGGAACTCCACATGGCTCTGCCTCAGGGTGTGACAGAAACGGTAAGAACATGGCAAGGTCTGTGAATTTTATAATGCACTGGAATTTCAGCCAGAGAGACGCTAGTGAAAGAGGCCCAGATGACTCCTTAAATGACATTTCCTTTCGTGTGCAGAGAGGTGGAAGGGGCGAGGGAGTGTCATAATCCATTTTGGACAGTAGATGGCACTGATTACTTACAATATTGACATTTGCTTTTGGCATCGGCTCTGTTCCCAGCAGGCAAAGTGCATCCAAGTAAATCTACTGTGCTGTTTGCTTGGAGGCATTTTAGTCATAGACAACTTCAGAGTGAGGCAAAGTAAAGGCAGGACCCCTTACTGTGGTGTGGCATGTGTGTGTGCTGTGTGTATAGGCCATGATGAAGGCAGGGGTTTATATGTTTGAGATTTCAGAAGGCCAAGGGGTCACAAAGACAATCTTGGTGCAGGCGCGTCCTTCCCATCATTTGCACAACAAATGTAACATAAGATGTGACATGCAGGGGGAAAGGATCAGATTCAGAAGTGTCCAGAGGCAAGGACCTGGGGGAGTCTGGAGAGGTGCAGAGATCTGCATGCTGGATAAATATTAGACCCACCGTCTTATCCAGCAGAACCTCACTAATTGTACAACAAGGAGACCTCCTGCAAATAGGGTTGCCAACAGGTCCCCTTATTTAAATAGAAAATTGCCTGTCCTGTACTAAGTCAGTACAGGACACTTGTGTTTCAACAGCAGGGAGGCTGTACTCACAGGTGCATCTTTCCACTCCCCTCCTAGCCTGACCCTTCAGTGCTGCACAGGGCAAGGCAGGCATGGCCATGTTCAGGAGCTAGGGTTGGGATGGGTGTGGAAAGATGTACCCAAGAGTACTGGCTCCCTGCTGGAAAGGGCCCCCTGCTGACTCCAGCCCTTGGCCCAGTCTGCTTTCCCTGTGCAGGCTCTGTCTGGCAAGGCAAGTGGGTGGGGATGTGTGCTCTGGAACTCCCCTGAAGGGCCAGGATCAGGAAGGAGCTCTATCTGGCAGGGGGTCAGTACTCTCCATGTGTAGCCTCCATGCTCGCAGTCTCTGCCAACATCCCCAGCAAGATGCACAGCGCCGCAGCACACAAATACCAGCCACTGCAGCCTCCAAGTCAGCTGCTGGCACCATGTGGAACCTGATCAGGAGTTGTAGCGCTGCTCGCCTAGCATCTGAGGCCCTGGGTTCTCAGCAGCATCCAGAACTGGAGAGGGAGAAACCCTAGGAAGCATGGGAGTGAGGCGAAAGGGACTTGCCGCCCGAGGTTCAAGTCAAGATTGGGGACATCTAAAGTCTGTCCTGTATTTTTTAAGAACCCTAATGCAAATGACCAATTTTTGCTAATTAGCAGTTAAGGGGCCAGTCCTGCTCCCTCGCTCCAAAGTGAAGATGGTCTTCTAGCAACAAAACTCAACTTGGGCTGGGCTACTTGCAGCGAGCAGAATCCAGCCCTGTGGGGTGGTAGAGGGGAGGTGGGGTAGCTGGAAGATCCACTGCTTACCGGATTTTCTAGTCCTTTCCCAGTAGCAGACGGGGTGGTGAGAGGGGAGCATGGGAGAAGGGGTAGCTGGAAAGCACTGAATAAGGCTTGGTGAGGCAGCAGTCAGGGACAAGCCACCCCTTCTGCAGACCCTAACATATTCATCGGTCCCTCTGTAATGATCACCAGGCCTCTTCTCCCCACCCCCCATTCCATGGCAAACCAATCACAGTAGGTTTTTCGTGGGGTCCTGATGCACATGCTCCATCCATAGGTCCTGATGACCCTAAAAGTGATGGTCAGCACCCCGGAGTAGCCTTGGTAGGACTATTCAGGCTTGTCTGGTAGTAGACGGATGATATAGTTTAGCTTGTCAAGGGCTAATAGGTTTCCTTGCGCTTGCAGGAATAGGTGGGAGGTGCGTTGTGGCCTTGAATGCTAGCAGGAGGGCTGGGCTGCTCTACTAACCTCCCAGGGCTCATGAGTGGAGGCTCTCATGAACCTTTTACCATCTGCCGGTGGGTGACTGAGGGCCCCAGTGAGTCTTCTAATACCTGTGGGAGGGTATGGAGAGGATACTTGACAAGCCTCCTAAGGCTCACTGTGGCACTGATGCATGTACCCAGCTAAAGCCCTATTTCTGTGCACCTCCCAAAGTCCACAGGAGAGAATCTCCCCTCACCAAGCCCACAGGAGATCCTGTGGAAGGAAGGAAGGCTTCCTGATGTTCTGCCCCACAATTGCCTTGCCCACCTCCTTTCCCTCCCTCCCACAGACATCCTCTTTCTGTGACCCCTCTCATGGGCTCACCCAGCAGAAGAGATATTCTGGGCCAAAATATATGCTCTATAAATTCAAAATCTATCCTTCCCCAAATGCTGAGGGGCCATCTATAAAGTCCAGGGGACCCACAGAAGGATCATCCTTAAAGATCAAAACCTTAGAGGATTTCCCTTTTCTCTCTCTGAACTTCATGAATTTATGATTGCATTTTAATGAACATTCACAGAATGATTTGTCTTCCAAAGCTTGCAGGTTTAATGACTGACTCCAAATGCCATCCAACAAAGACTGTAACATCATTATTAATGGTTCCTCATATATCAGGTGAGTAGGTCTGTGGGTTTTTTTGTGTTGTCTGCATAGGCATATCCCTATTCCTTGTCAGAATGAAAGGAAATATCAGGAGCAGATTTCCTTCCTGAATCCTGGCTTTTGAACTGGAAGTGAATCACCGACAGGACTGCCATCCAATGGAATCTATGGTCTATAATATGCTCAGTTGTTAAAGCGTAGTCCATTGTACTCATGAATAACTCCATGATTGTTTTCAGTAGAAGACAGTCTGGAACGTGGTAACTTTGGGCTTATAGTAACATGCATTTCATACACTATGATCAGTCTTGGCTATGAGATCCTGGGCAGAAACACATGGAAGCATCACACCTCTTTTCTCTACATGGTAAACCTTTTAAAATTTGACATCTTTGGTACTGCTGTCCCAGTGTTTGCACAATCCGTTCAAGCAGGTTTAGTGATGGGTCTCCCTGTTGATTCTCTGGGTTGCTTTGCATCAAGAAAATGTAAGTAACCATAAGATAACGGGCAGTCCCTGTGAGTTTGTACAGTCAGGGCTCATGTCCTTCTCAGGCCACACAACAAAACCCAGGCTGTGTGAAATTCTTCTTTCTGTTACAAACATAACACCACTCTCACTCACCAGACCATGTGGATCAAATTAATTCTGGAGTAGCTCCATCCTTTTATTATTTGTCCTTGTGGATTACAGTGTATATCAACACCTATCTCTGGGTTGCACTCTACTTTCTTATCAGATTTAAACCTATCTTCTCTCCCACTCTCTCTGAATTTTTCGAGGCTAAGGTTAGCTCTCTGGCAGTCTGTGCTATGAGCTCTTTACATGTTCTGAGTGCACCTTAGTCATATCCTTTGGGATTTATGCCCAAAGTAAGAGCTTTGCTTTCTTTCCAGCCAAAAGTCTGGTAAGTAACCATTGGTGTCATTTTTTGTACAGGTTGGCATGCAGTTGAAGGCGTAGACAGTTGTTCAGTGCAGTGCAGGCCCCTCAGGTCTTTCTTCCTTTGTTATAACAGTTATGGTAGTTTTATTTGATGGTGGCTGCTGTTCACAAACTGGGAGCTATGGTGCAGACAGGAGCGCTAGAACATTCTAGGCCTCACTGGTTCACTTTGTCCTGGCAAAGCCAAATGATCGCACACCTGTCTTCGGGTTTGGTACTGCTGCCCATCACTGGATGGAACTGGGCTCCTTCCAAGCGAAATAGAGTGATATTTCTCCCCAATCCATGTGCTTCCTGTAAACCTCACTCTTTATTAATCCTAGTTTGCCTCTTCCTCTTAGAGGTGATTTGACCTCTCAGGTTTCAGTGTTTTGTTTTTTTACAATAGCTGTGTTTGTGTCTGTCCACAAGTGAAATTACCCTCTGTGCCTGCAAACAGTCTTTGTGAGCCTGATTTAGAGAGGAGATTTCCAGTTTGTGCCTGATCTCTGTATGTCTAAGGGTAGTCACCATCCTCCGCTCAGTAAGTGAGACACTGCTAGTGCCACTTAATAGCCATGCCACTTGCTTTAACCAACCAAAGCGGAAGAGAGTCAGTTATATAGGTAGTGAGCTTCAGGGAACAAAGAAGATCATGGACACCCGCATCAGTCTGATGAGGTGGGATTTGATGGGAAAGAGGAGAAATTAAATGTAGGGTTTTATCACCATTAAATGTAGGGTTTTGTTGTTGTTGTCGTTATGCTAAAATGATAGGACTCTCAACAACTGGCTTAGTTTCATGAAATGAGTAAATGTAGAGTAGAATACTGTTAGCTTGAATTGGCCAACTCCTCTTTTGGTAATGGTTTTATAGATTGAAACTACATTTGTGTGTGGAAATGCACCTGTGCACGCCTGAGTTCTGGATCCCCTAAAACATAGTCACCTCAAGCTGTGCACTACAATTAGCCTGGCATGCACAATTATGGATGCACTCATTTGGAGGCTGGGTTGAGGCTACTCTGACAGTTTGGCCCTCTCTACAGAACCATAGAACAGAGAGCTTCCAAAATCAGACTTGCATGAATGCAAAATGTCCATCCTTCCAAAACTTCCGTCCTTCAGGACAGGGAAGGCTCCATTGTTTTAGTACCAAAACAGGTCAGCATGCTTAGATTTCATTCACGCTCCCACCAACTGTTAATTAATTCACCTGCAGATGCCTTGTACTCCCAGATGTGCAAAATTCATTCCTGCCTTTGAAAGCATCAGATAAAACTGCAGGAAGAATTTCCAAACTGCTCCTTACAAGTGTGTACTCTGCTGATTAGTAAAGGCCCAATCCTGTAAATAGAGAGCGCCTTCCACCCCCATTGATTCTAGTAGGAATTGTAGCTACTCAGGACCTTATCAGATCCAGTCCAATGAGCAAGGGGCGAACAAATCAGCAGAAATGAGAAGTGGCTTTTGGAAAGTGAGTATTGGCCAGTGTAGCAAAATCATCACAATAGGTAATGATCAGTAAAACCAAATGCCAGTGTAAAGAGAAAACCGCATCCTCATGTTCTGGCCTGTGGGAAATGAACAGTGAGATGAGCTGGAGAACCTCTGACTGACCACCTCTGTACCGTATGCGGTATTCCTGGCCCTGTTTTCTCTCCCTGTCTGTTGTTTTCAATCAGGGGAAGTTTCTGAATGGGCCAGACAGTGTCCCTGAAGCCCCTTGACCCAGTGACATATGAGAGCAGCAGGCCAGCATCAAGCCATGATTATTGTTGGGTGTCAAAAAATAAATGAAAAGCAAGAGAGAGAGCTGTGAAGAGGGTCACTCTAGTGGCTCTTTCATTTCTTGCTGAGGAGGAAGTTAGAAAAGTAGTACCCTCAAAGCCTTATTGAAAGAGGGACAGAGACGGGACAATGTGTAGGGCTGAGGAAAGGAATCTCCGAGTGCTCACCTCAGTGTCTTAATTATCTGGCAACAATTAAGCCTTTCAGGGTGGAACATATGGTAGATGGTTTGCTTTTTTAAAAAGAGAAATTACTTTAGAAACTTAAATGATGTTAGAAAATGGTAGAAATTGCTGTAAAGAGATGGGGGCAGGGAGACAGGCTCCGGACATGTGGGACACCAGCCTTGTAGGAGTTGACTGGGCTTGATTTTCCTTGACTCAACATACTGCCAAGATCTGCCATCTTGCTGATTCACCACAATGTATTTGGAGCCCAGAAAAATAATAAAGAAATGAATACGTAACATCTTCGCCTGCTCAGTGCTCAGGCTTAGCGTGTCAAGCAGTGGGATGGTCCAGTGGGTAGGACACTAAGATGGGAGCCCAGAGACTTGGGGACTATTCCCAGTTCAGCTGCTGACCCACTGGGTGAGTCACTTAACTTCTCTGTTCCTCTGTATGACCTTTGTCAGTCTGGTCCCTTCCCCAGAGTTTACGGTCGTTTACTATATGTATATATAGCATAATGGGCCACTGGTGGGGGCCTCTAGGTCCCAGCTGTGAGACAATAAATGTTCTATATAAAGCTGGTCAGAACATTTCCAATGAAATGTGTTTTCCTTGAAGTATCCTGTCTCCTTGAAGCTGAAATGTGTTGTGGAGACATATCAGTTTTGATTAACTTTTTGATGGAAAGGTTTCTAGGGGCCAGGTCACTCTATGGCCAGGGAGAGAGAGGAACTGAAAACCTGACCTCTTCGATCTGAAAATGGGTGGTTTGACACAAGCCTGCTTGTAAAAATATGGAAAGGTTTATATTTCATTCCAGTGCAGAACAGAACCAAATGTCAGAACTTCAGAAGTTGTCACAAAATGGATTTATCATCTTCTGCCAGCTCTTGCGCTAAACAAATCATCACTTGGTGGACAGAGGCTGTATAAACATTTATGGCCAAAGGCGGTTAATGGCAACAAGGCTTGTTCTTCTCATTCAGAAAATTATTTGCAGTGAATGAGATGTTCTTGACAACCAGGGAATAGCTGCACCAGCTGGAGCCTAAGAGAGTGCAAGCTGGAAGGGTGGAAGCTTCCCCCACACAGCTGGGAAGCAGTGGCAGTGCATTTAATTGCTCCTGACCTGCAGAATCACTGCAGCTCTCTCTTTCTTCAAACCGTAATCTTCTCTGATTCTAATGATCCTCAGTCCTGACCTACAAGATCCTTGATATTCCTTTCCTGGATCCTGCACATCTCTGCCAGTGAATGTTATTACTGTATTACTGCCCGACTGCAATACCCTCTGCTATTCCAGTTTCAGGTCACCACACAACTCGGACAAACACCTCAGTGTAGACTCATAGAATCTCCAGTTTTTCCAGTCCTGCACCCAGGGCCGGCGCTAGGATTTCTGACGCCCTAGGCGCCGGGACATTTCACCGCCCCCCGCACGGGTCTAGCGGCTCCGGTGAAGCTGCAGGCATGCCTGCGGCAGGTCCACCGGAGCCGCGGTTCCCTGTCCCCGGGGTGGGGGGGTACCCCGGGTTGCCGGGTCACGGCGGCGGTTTCCTGACCCGGGAGCGCCCCGAGCTGCCGGACCGCCACGGCGGCTCCCTGACCCAGGGGACTCCCTGGGTTGCCGGGCCGCTGCAGTGGCTTCCTGACAAGGGGCGACCTGGGCTGCCGCGGCTGCGCGATGACCCCGGGGGTGCCCTAAGCTGCCGGGCTGCAGGCAGCTGCTGCCGCCAGCAGCTCAGACTACGCAGCGGCCGCTGCAACCATTTAAAAAATTTTGGGGGGGTGCCGCTTTTTGGCGCCCCCAAATCTTGGGGCCCTAGGCAACCGCCTAGTTCGCCTAAATGGTTGCACCGGCCCTGCCTGCACCCCATATAGTTCTGCCACCGCATGTCAGTCTGTCCCTGCAGACCCCAGATACTTCAATTCTGAGAGCCAAATATTCCTGCCAGTTCACTATAATATAAATGTTAGAAGAATATGCACTGATTTAACTGTTAAAAAGAGAGCACAAAAAATAAACAGGATCACTAAATGCCACCACAAGAAATCCCATTCCTGTGCCTTAATAGCAGATTAGAATAGATAAGATTATATTTAAGAAAAAATCTCTCTCTCTTTAAGGTGGAGTAATAAATTAATTTTTTAAAAAAAGTTACACTGAAAGAAATCTTGTACCAAAAAACTATTCTGATAACAAAATAAAAAGTTTCACTGATCTAAATAGTATCTTCTTTATTACGTTACTATAATTGTTGCTGTAGCAATAACACATAGAAGCCCCACTCTATGATCAAAGCCCCATTGGCTAGGCACCCCCACCCCCCAGATACACACAGAGATGGCCTCTGCCCCAATTTGTTTACAATTCTATTTGTACAACAAGTGACAACAGGTATATACAACAAATAGATGAGGAGCATAGGGTAACAGAAATGAGTCTGATCCATGTAATAAGTACACCTCTACCTCCATATGATGCTGTCCTTGGGGGCCAAAAAATCTTACCACATTATAGGTGAAACTGCATTACATCGAACCTGCTTTGATCCACCGGAGTGCGCAGCCCTGCCCCCCCGGACCGCTGCTTTACCACATTATATCCAAATTTGTGTTATATCGGGTCGCGTTATATTGAGGTAGAGGTGTAGTGGTAACAGCACATGAGCTGACTATCTGTGCTTTCCCATCTCTCTGCTTACTAACGGTAGAATTTTGTTTCAGAGTGAGCAGAGAAATGTGTATGTGAGTGTATATATTTGGTGTCCCATAATACACTTGTAATGAACTTTCAAACTGTGGCTTTGGACAATAGTTCCTTTGAAATGGAACTGGGCAACGCTGAAAAGAGAACATTTATACAAAGCTGCTTACTTTGCCTGTATTTCTCTACATACATCATTCTATTTTAAGTTATTTTCATTTAAAAGTGAGCTTTCTCCTGCTGAGCCCACCTTCATCTGTTGTAACTTGCCATTAACACAATATGATCAATTCAACATTATGATCAGTATCTAATAAGAATAGGAATTGAAATAAGTAGGAGCAAATCCATATGTAGAACAAATATTCTAATTACAGTAACACCCATAGGCCCCAGCTGAGATCAGGGCCTCGTTGTGATCGGTGCTGTACAAAAACATAACACGAGACAGCCCCTGCCACCAAGAGCCTACAATCGAAGCAAGCAAGTGAGACAAAGGGTGGGAGGGAAACAGTCCAGAGACTTGCCTGAGGTCACATAGCAGAGCAAAGGACAGAAGTCAGGTCTCCTACTTCTCAGTCCATGCTGCTCTTTGGTAAGATGCAAACGTGACAAAACTATTAACAACCAAATATCAGGATTTACCCTTTCCTATTTTCTGACTGAAGTATGCTGGACTGAGACCTCTAAGGACTGAAGTCCTCTAGCCACAGAATAGGCTCGAGAAAGGAAGCAACAGTGCAAGCTTCCCTGCATCACCCTACTAACATATTACATAGCCATCTCAGAGGAGGATCCACCTCTTAGATTGTGTCTTCGCAGCACAGTAAGCTTGAGTGTTACCCCTAGCTTGTCTCTTCTCCACACACACAATCTCCAGCTTGAACTAATAGGTGCTTTAAGCTTGAGCTAGCTGGTCCATCAGGGGTAAGGTAGGGAAGGGTGAGTGGGTGGCTTAACCTCCAGATATGCTGATGCTTAAGCTAGTAATGCAGCGAGGATGCTACAGCTCAAATTACAACTCCATCAGCAGCTAATCCAATCACACTGTGTAACTGCTGTGTTGTTTTGGGGCTAGGCTAGTTCAAGTGCAGTAACTTGATTGTAGTAACTTGAACTAACTGTTGCAGTGAAGCCCAGCCCTGAGGGTATAAGGATAATTTGGTCACAGCATAGAGAGTTTTTTTAGGTCCTCATGCTGTGGCTGGGCTGAAGGCTCATAGAGCTTTATTGTCCTTCACTGCTGCTTTTGTGCAGATCTGATAGCCAGAACTGCGGTGAGCAATTAAGTCAATCCAGGCTGCCTCCACTCAGAAAGAATCAACATTTGCTCTCTATGAGGAATTGTCCATCTGCTCAGTGGATCAGATGGATCAGAGTCAGGCTGCTTTATCTGGCTGTGTGGCAGCAGAGCCATGGATGGAGGTGGCAACGAATGAATGACAGAGTTTTTGTCAGTTTTGTTCATGGAGTTTCTGGAGTTGCTTGGAAACTGGAAAATAGAGCCAGGCACTTTTTGTTTGGTAAAAACAAGAAGATTGGTGGGGGGGAGTGTAAGGGAATATAATTGGTAGATATTAACCTGTCCTTATGAGAGCTTCAGTCAAATGAATGTCAAATTCTTCCTGGAAAAAAACCAACACATTTTGACATTGACAAGCTTGCCACTTACTGCCTGGTTTTTACCTTCCCCATTTGAGGAAAGATTATTGAGAAGATAGAGAGAAAACAGCTCTGGTATCATCTAACACCCGCTGATTTCTTTTTCCCCCTTTCAGTTCAGTGTTAGGTCTGGATATGGTAATCAAACTTTGCTAGTCTCATTGCTCCATGCTCTCCTAGGCAAAGGTCAGATGTTCATTATGACTTTCTTTACTTCTGTCAGTGCACAAAGTGGTGGTGACTCACATACAGACCTTGGCAGGACTAGATGGAGTCACACTTTAGTGGCTTCATTCTTAGAGATCTCAGACGGTGATATTCTGCAGTTACTCATCTGTCCCAGATCCATTCTGTCAACCCTTTTCACTGTGTTTGAGTAGCCCTCAAGAAGATAGTGAACCATCATGGGCTGCAGTGCCATCAATATGTTGATTGTGTTGAACTGTACATTTTGTTTTCTCAGACACTGTCATTTGTGCTCAGAAATCAGGCTGATTTGGGCATGTCAAAATAAATAGATAGACTAGATAGAAAGGATAGGAGCTGCTGGCAATCTTGTGAGTTTTCAGCCCATTTTCTGGATCTAGAATAAGTGTACAAATATTTGAGTAGTCCAAAACTCTTATTCTAATGAGGTTCACCCACCATTACTTGTCAAAATGATTTCCCATTCACAGCTTAGGGGGCTAGCTGTTTATGTCTCAGTTCACAAAGCTATGCTGCTGAAAAAATGACATTCAGATTAGAGCTGGTCAAAACATTCTTTCAAGAACTGTGTTTCAGTGGAAAGTTGGGTTTTTGAGTGAGTTTTTCATTAACAGTTTCTGTTTTCTGTGGGAAATTTTGATTTTTTTTGGTAAAAAACAACACCCCCAA
Source organism: Chelonoidis abingdonii (assembly GCF_003597395.2). Taxonomy (NCBI): domain Eukaryota; kingdom Metazoa; phylum Chordata; order Testudines; family Testudinidae; genus Chelonoidis; species Chelonoidis abingdonii. The sequence continues at coordinate 22,846,508 of NC_133783.1, forward strand.
ATGCTCCAATCCCAAAACATTTCGATTCTGATATCGTGCTGCAGCGTAGTGGTAGTTTGATATCCTCATGTCCCCATTCTCTGCTATGGGTCAGGCTCCCCAGCCAGATTATAATTCCCATGGGGCAATGTGGCAATAATTCCAAATTGAAATATTTTATTTTTTGGCTGAAATGTTTTGATTTTTGCTGAAATGTTCTACAGGGAAAAGCACACTTTTGAACCAGCTCTAATTCTGTTTGAATTAGAATTAGCAGTTCTAGCCTGCACTAACACATACTCCGGAGCCATGTGCATTTCAGCTTTTCTTGGTACAGCCAACATCACATGCTGTCTTTTCACATGGTGCATTCTGCTCTAACTTCAGTCAGAGCTGGGCTTGCTGTCAGCCGTCACTATTTCCTATGGCACACTGCACAGCAATCACAAGCTGTTTGGGAATTGTTACACTCTTTCACCCTGCACACCACATGAAATATTATTACATGGTGCCATTGATGGTCAGGGTGCTTTGAAGTCAGGGGAGAAGACACAGTTTTTGCCCTGTGGAGCCTGCAATCTATGTTAGGTAAGTCAACCAAAAAAGGGCAATAGACCATGGTCTGTAGGGGGATGGGACTGAATAATGGAAGGGGAATAAAGTCACTGGGATAATGTCACTTTGTAAGGGTCCTGGTGGGAAAGATGGTGATTGCTGGTATTTTCATTTGCATTTCTTGTTTGTTTCTGTGGATTTTTTGTTTTATTTTACTTTTTTACAGTAAATATAAAGGTCTGGCCCTGGAGCAGGAGAAGAAAGCATCAGGTGGAGGTTAGTTCTGCAAAGCTTCCAGAAATAAGTGAACTTCAGGGAGGGAAGGAGGATAGTCAATGAGGTTTCATGGTGGCAGAGAAGAGAGGGAGGTTGTTGGCTGGCCTGGGGAGGGGGGCAATATGAAAAAAGAGCAGCAAGAAATTAGGAGTGGGCACAGTGCACCACATAAATGGTGCTTAGGTCCAGAATTGTGTAAACACTTGAAGGTGAGGGCAAGGAATTTGAACTTGATATAGAAAATTACAGGAAGCCTGTAGGAAGGGATTTTAGGGGAGGGGATGTGGTGGGAAAGGTAAGAGAGGAAGATGATTTTGGCTGCAATGGTTTCTCTAGACTGGAGAGCTGAGAAGCAAGGAATCAGAGGACAAGGCTGTACAAACTTGTCTTTGATAATCTTCCCCCCCTTCGTTAACAAACAATAGTTATTATTGTGCTGTTGCTCCAACCTGTGTGTGAAATATGCTATCTATTTGTGGAGGTTCCTAAGGGTCTGAATAGAATTCATGACTTCACCCCCTTGTGGATCCCACTGACCACCAGTCGGCTTAAAATGTCCAGGGAATCTGCTGCTGGGAAGCCTTGGTTTGGTTTGATCTGAGATAACAGAAATCACATCAGGCCCTCAACTTTACTGTCTGAAGATCTGATCCCTTTACGTAATTGTCTGAAACATCATATTCTGATATTTAATTCATTCTTGGTTGACACTATTATTAATTAGTAATTGCCCTTGTGCCAGGTTTTCCGTTGCGTGGCTCAAACCTGGAAGGTGTTGAGCACACTCAATTGCCACTAAAGTTAATGGGAACTGATAATGTGTTTTTGTCACATGCTAAGCCCATTTCCTGTTCAAAGACTCTAGTCCTACTTTTTCTCAGTGCAGGCAACAACTGCTTTCACCCAGTGGACTCTAATTAAATATCTTCCCAGAGATTAAAACAATTTTCTTTTCTCATGCGTATAACTGTGTGCCTTGTCCAAATCTGAAGTGACTTGCTATGGTACCCATATATGCCTTTATTATAGACAAGGCTGGTGGCTCACCTATTATTAAGGTTGCCCAATATTTCCCAGTGTAAGACCCTATTTTCAGTTACTTATAATTTTGCCAAACATTAAGTATTTGGGCTGATATTTATGAAGCCTGGTGTCTGTCTTTTGGAAAAATTCAGCCAAAGTTGTTCAGTCATTGCCAAGAACAAAGCTTGGGAAAAAAACATTGTTTTGCCAAGTTAGAAAATGTTGGTGGTCTTTTTATTGAACAGCTCTAGTGCCCCCATGCTTTGGAGCAGGGACTTGAAAAGTGGCTGGGCGTGGCCTTTGCATCAGGGATGTGCCTTTTGCCACCATCTCTGTGAAAATCTGTCTAAATTTGGGCATGTTATAAACACTTTTTAAAAAATAACCACATTGTGCGCTTGTTCGTAGTGACTTAGATTTTAGCAACAAAATTCCGCAAAGATTCTGGCTTCACTAGACATGCTCAGCCTGGGGTTGAGGAAGACTTTCCCTGCAATAATGGCAGGTTTCAGAGTAGCAGCCACGTTAGTCTGTATCCTCAAAAAGAACAGGAGTACTTGTGGCACCTTAGTACCCATATATGCCTTTATTATAGACAAGGCTGGTGCATTCTATGCATCCGATGAAGTGGGCTGTAGCCCACGAAAGCTTATGCTCAAATAAATTTGTTAGTCTCTAATGTGCCACAAGTACTCCTGTGCTTTTTCCCTGCAATTGCAGCTCTGGGCTGCTGCGGGCTGTTCCGATCCATCTTCCAAGCACCTGAACTGAGAGCAAAGAGACTGTCTTTTCTGTGCTCTCAATGATTCCCCTACTGAGCCCAGGCTGTGTGGAGGAGGAAGCTGCCTGATTTGAATGCAGAGGTGACAAAAGCCAGCCCTTTGATGAGGGCAGGGGAAGTAGATTGGGTCAAGAAGTTTTGGAAGGGAGGACAGACAGACTGCAGGCTAGATAAGGGGAAGAGGGAAACTGGGACTGGGAGATGAGGTGAGAGAATATTGGAATTTGGAGCCAGGGTGAGGACTAGGACTGGAAATGCCTGGGCAAGGAGAGTGAGGCTGATAATGAGGAGGGAAATGGGGAGGGGACACTGGGATCCAGTTGGTGGTTAGAAACTGAGACTGGATGGGAAGACTGGGACTGATAATCAGTGGGGTGTGGGAAGGCAAGTGAGAGGGGTGGGGAGACAGATCAGACAAGGAGTAGAGGTATGGAGGCAAAACTGGTACTGACTAGGAAAAGAGATGGAAAAGGTGTGAGGCATGACACTGAGATTGTATGAGAGGCTGAGGAGGGAGATTGGGATTGGAAGTTGGTGAGGATGGTCAGTGTGTGTGTGTTTGGAAGGAAGCGGGAATGGAAGATTGGAAAGGAGAGACAGATCAAATGAGCACCAGGAGATGTGGGGACTGGGAATGGGTGAGATGGGATGAGGCATCTGGAGGGGTGAGACTAGGATTTACTGAGCAAGAAGATGGGCTGGGAATGGGGGAGACTGGGATAAGGTGTCTGGAGGGATGAGACTAGGACTTGCTGAGCAAGGAGACTGAGACTGGGATGAGGAGCCTGAGGAGTAGAGACTGGGACTAGCTAGGTGAGGAAAATGGAAATGGGATGAAGAGTCAGGTGGGGGAAGAAACAGACGTGGGACAGGTTGGAGGGTCTGTGGCAGGAGGGTTTATGCTTGCAGGGAAAGGACAGAAGGGTCTGTGTCCCCCAGAGCACAGTTCTTCCAGAGCCAGGAGTGGAACATCAAGATTCCTGAGTCTCACCATTCATCTGTTGAGAGCAAATATCTGTGAAACCCACTGACAAAGTGCTCAGCACCCTCTAATGCTGGTCCAGACAGAGAATGACAACCTACTACTGCAATCAGTTCCTTCATTAGCTCAAGTGGCAGAGTTCTGTGTGATGGAGCTAAAACTCCAACTTTGTTGATAACCCAGGTGGGTATCAATATGTTTTCTGTTTTTCTTAGTTTGCTTTAAAAAAACAAAACAAAAAAAAGCTAGGAAAGTACCCACTAAAATATATTAAGAGAACATTATTAAGGTTTCAAAATCAAGCACTTCAAAGTCAGGAAATGCCAAATTAAGGTTGCTCATGTAAGCTTAATTTGGCCTTCTTTGCATATGAATCATGATACAGTCTTTAATTACATGATCGTATATGATGGTTTTTCCCCAGGACCTCATTCAGTGCACAGGATGGATCTGCTCAGGAGTGAATCAGGGTTGTGTAGTGAAGGAAGTTGTTGTCTGTAGGACCCCTGCCTCATTATTGCAGAAGTTAGAAAGTGTGTAGTGAAAGAGGCTGGCATTAGCAGAAAGAAAAAGGATGGTCTCATGAGTAAGGTAGTTGAATACTGCCCTGGAGAACTGAATTCTATCCCTGCCTGTGCCAGAGTTTCCGGTGTGAGGCCGAGCTAGTCACTTAAACCATACATTTCAGTGATGGTCACTAATTGTGTGTTTCTCATTTGCTGAGTGGCTGACTTGAGACCCTGTGGTCTGATATGTAGAAGTTGAAAGACTGCGCTGAAAGAGTAGTTAAGAATGATTCACTGTCAAACTGCGAGGGGATATTTAGTGGGGCCCCACAGAGGTCAGTCGTGGGTCCAATACTAGTCAAAAGTTTCATTAATAACTTGTATAATGGAGTGGAGACTATGCTTATAAAATGTGAAGGTGCCACTCTCAAGCTGTCTAGAGTGGCTCACGACATGAGTGCCAACCTCAGGGCAGACTGTAAAGGAGCAGGGCACAAACTCCAAACTGGCTGTGAGTTCTATGCTTAGATTTCACCAACCAAGTATCAAGTGTGAACTCCTCTGGGTCTACTCCTCAGGACCTTATCATGGAGTCACAGATAGTCCTCTTGGGTGCACTGGTCTATCTTAGCACTTAGGCAAGCTTGTCTTTGTGAGAGATGTCCTGTACACCTAAAATTACATCAATATTCAGGCTACACCCAGGAGTAACCAAAGAGCCAGTCACTTACCCCAGGTCAATTGCAGCCTAGAGTCTCACCAAAGACAATGCTTGTAGCTAATTTTGTAATAAACTAAAGATTTATTAGGATATGTCTACACTATGAAATTAGGTCGAATTTATAGAAGTCGGTTTTTTAGAAATCGTTTTTATACAGTCGATTGTGTGTGTCCCCACAAAAAATGCTCCAAGTCCATTAAGTCGGTGGACTGCATCCACAGTACCGAGGCTAGTGTCGACTTCCAGAGCGCTGCACTGTGGGTAGCTGTGGGTAGCTATCCCACAGTTCCTGCAGTCTCTGCTGCCCACTGGAATTCTGGGTTGAGATCCCAATGCCTGATGGGGCAAAAATGGTGTCGTGGGTGATTCTGGGTACATGTCATCAGGCCCTCCCTCCGTGAAAGCAAAGACAAACAATTGTTTCGCTCCTTTTTTCCTGGATTACCTCTGTAGACACCATACCACGGCAAGCATGGAGCCCACACAGCTGATCATCACCGTAAATCTCCTGGGTGCTGGCAGATGTGTGACTGCATTGCTACACAGCAGCAGCTCATTGCCTTTTGGCAGCAGTGTGTTACGACTGGTAACCATCGTCATCGTATTCCTCGGTGCTCTTTTAACCGACCTTGGTGAGGTCAGTCAGGGGCACCTAGGCAGACATGGGAGTGACTCAGCCAGGTCATTCCTATCTTCTGCCAAGCACCCAGGAGATGACAATGGCTAGCAATCGAACTGCACTGTCTGCTGCCACTCTAAAGATGTAAAAGATAGATGGAGTGGATCAAAACAAGAAATAGACCTGATTTGTTTTGTATTCATTTGCTTCCTCCCTCCCTCCCTCCGTGAAATCAATAGCCTGCTAAACCCAAGGTTTTGAGTTCGATCCTTAAGGGGGCCATTCTGTGTGACAGTTGTTGGTATTTTTCCTTGATGCAAAGTCACTCTCTTCGTGGACTTTAATTCCCTGTAAGCCATGTCATCAGTTGCCCCTCCCTCTGTCAGAGTAGACAATTGTTTTGTGCCTTTTTTCAGCCCAGACATCATAGCATGAGGATCATGGAGCCCTCTCAGATCACCACAGCAATTATGAGCACTGTAAACACCACACACATTATCCTGGAGTATATGCAGAACCAGAACCTACCAAAGCAAAACCAGGTGAGGAAGTGATGGCAGCGCGGTGATGAGAGTGATGAGGACATAGACCTGGACATAGGCTTCTCGCAAAGTACGGCCCTGGCAATGTGCAAATCATTGTGTTAATGGGGCAGGTTCATGCCGTGGAACACCAATTCTGGGCCCGGGAAACAAGCACAGACTGGTGGGACAAGATAGTGTTGCAGGTCTGGGATGATTCCCAGTGGCTGCGAAACTTTTGTATGCGTAAGGGCACTTTCATGGAACGTTGTGACTTGCTTTCCCTGCCCTGAAGTGCAAGAATACCAAGATGAGAACAGCCCTCACAGTAGAGAAGTGAGTGGCGATAGCCCTGTGGAAGTTTGCAATGCCAGACAGCTACAGGTCAGTCAGTCGAATCAATTTGGAGTAGGCAAATCTACTGTGGGGGCTGCTGTGATCCAAATAGCCAATGCAGTCAAAGAGCTGCTGCTATCAAGGGTAGTGACTCTGAGAAATGTGCAGGTCATAGACGATAGCTTTGCTGCAATGGGTTTCCCTAACTGTGGTGGGGAGATAGACGGAACCCATATCCCTATCTTGGCACCGGAGCACCAAGCCAGCGAGTACATAAACCAAAAGGGGTACTTTTTAATGTTGCTTCAAGCACTGGTGGATCACAAGGGACATTTCACTAACATCAGTGTGGGATGTCTTGGAAAGGTACATGATGCTCGTGTCTTCAGGAACTCTGGTCTGTTTCAAAAGCTGAAGGAAGGGACTTTCTTCCCAGACCAGAAAATAACTGTTGGGGATGTTGAAATGCCTATAGTTATCCTTGGGGACCCAACCTACCCCTTAATGCCATGGCTCATGAAGCCATACACAGGCACCCTGGACAGTAGTAAGGGACTGTTCAACTATAGGCTGATCAAGTGCAGAATGGTGGTAGAATGTGCATTTGGACATTTTAAAAGCGCAACTGGTGCAGTTTACTGACTCAGATAGACCTCAGCGAAACCAACATTCCCATTGTTATTGCTGCTTGCTGTGCGCTCCACAATATCTGTGACAGTAAGGGGGAGATGTTTATGGCGGGGTGGGAGACTGATGAACCCCCTCCCGCCCCTTGATTCACTCTACTTCCCTGTAAGCTAGCCACCCTTCCCTCCCACCTTCAATCACCACTTGCAGAGGCAATAAAGTCATTGTTGCTTCACATTCATGCATTCTTTATTAATTCATCACACACATAGAGGAGAAGCTGCCAAGGTAGCCTGGGAGGGGTGGTGAAGGAGGGAAGCACCAAGTGGGATGGTGTGGTGGATGAGGGGAGGAGGGAAGGACAAGGACACACTGCACTTTAAAACTTTAAAACTTAAAAACTTTAAAACTTATTGAAGGCCAGCCTTCTGTTACTTGGGTAGTCCTCTAGGGTAGAGTGGCTGGGTGGCTGGAGGCCCCCCACCACTGCCTTCTTGGGCATCTGGGTGAGGAGGCTATGGAACTTGGGGAGGAGGGCTGTTGGTTACACAGGGGCTGTAGCAGCGGTCTGTGATCCTGCTGCCTTTCCTGCAGCTCAATCATACACTGGAGCATATGAGTTTGATCTTCCAGCAGCCTGAGCATCGACTCTTGCCTTCTGTCAGCAAACTGATGCCACTTATCATCTTCAGCCCGCCATCTCTCCTTGCATTCATATTGTGCTTTCCTGCACTCTGACATTGTCTTCCTCCACGCATTCTGCTGTGCTCTGTCAGTGTGGGAGGACTGCAGAAGCTCAGAGAACATTTCATCCCGAGTGCGTTTTTTTCTCCTTCTAATCTTCACTAGCCTCTGCGAAGGAGAAACATTTGTAGCTGGTGGAGGAAAAGGGAGAGTGGTAGTTAAAAAGACACATTTTAGAGAAAAATGGGCACACTTTCACGTTAAACCTTGCTGTTCACATTACACAGCACATGTGCTTTCGTTACAAGGTTGCATTTTGCCTTTTGTATTGAGGGTTTGCTGGTTTGGTGTGAGAGATCACTCACGCTTCACCCCTCCCCACACCTTGTGGCTAACAGTGGGGAAAATTTCTGTTCAGCCACAGCCAAACAGCAGAGCAAGAATGGGCACCTCTGAATGTCCCCTTAATAAAAGCACCCTATTTCAACCAGGTGACCATGAATGATATCACTCTCCTGAGGATAACACAACGAGATAAAGAACGGATGTTGTTTGAATGCCAACAAACACTGGAACAATATATTGCCATGCTTTGTTATACAGTGATTCCCGAATACGTGCTACTGGCCTGGCGTGGTAAAGTGTCCTACCATGGCAGACAGAATAAGGCCTCTGTCCCCAGAAACCTTTTGCAAAGTCTTTGGGAGTATATCCAGGAGAGCTCCATGGAGATGTCCCTGGAAGACTTCTGCTCCATTCCCATATATGTTAACAGACTTTTCCAGTAGCTGTACTAGCCGTGGATGCCAGGGCAAATTAATCATTAAACACGCTTGCTTTTAAACCATGTGTAATATTTGCAAAGGTACACTCACCAGAGGTCCCTTCTCAGCCTTCAAGATCCAGGAGCCCGCCTTGGGTGGGTTCGGGGTTACTGGCTCCAGGTCCAGGGTGAGAAACATATCTTGGCTGTTGGGGAAACCAGTTTCTCCGCTTCCTTGCTATGATCTATCTTCAATCTCTTCATCATCTTCCTCATCCCCAAAACCCGCTTCCATGTTGCGTGATTCTCCATTGATGGAGTCAAAGCACAGGGTTGGGGAAGTTGTGACTGCACCCCCTAGCATGCCATGCTGCTCATCATAGAAAGGGCATGTTTGGGGCTCTGATCTGGAGCAGACATTTGCCTCTCTGGTTTTTTGGTAGGCTTGCCTTAGCTCCTTAATTTTCACGTGGCACTGCTGTGTGTCCCTGTTATGCCTCTGTCGTTCATGCCCTTTGAGACTTTTTCTAATGTTTTGGCATTTTGTTTACTGAAACGGAGTTCAGCTAGCATGGATTTGTCTCCCCATATGACATGCAAATCCCGTACCTCCCATTCGGTCCATGCTGGGGCTCTTTTGCCATCCTTGGACTCCATCACGGTCACTTCTGCTGACGAGATCTGCGCTCACCTGCACCTTGCCACACTGGTCAAACAGGAAATGAGATTCAAAAGTTTGCAGGCCTTTTCCTGTCTACCTGGCCAGTGCATCTGAGTTGAGAGCGCTGTCCAGAGCGGTCACAATGGAGCACTCTGGGATAGCTCCCAGAGGCCAATACCATCAAATTGCATCCACACTACCCCAAATTCGACCCAGCAAGGCCAATTTCAGCGCTAATCCCCTTGTCGGAGGTGGAGTAAATAAATCGATTTAAAGAGCCCTTTAAGTCGAAAAAAAGGGCTTCATCTCGTGGACGGGTCCAGGCTTAAATTGAGGTAATGCTGCTAAATTCAGCCTAAAATTGTAGTGTAGACCAGGCCTAAATTAAGAAAAGAAATGAGAGTTATTTACAAGGTTAAAGCAGCTAAACGTACACAAATGAGTTACAGTATTAGGTTTCAAAAGGTGATAGTAGCTGTTATATAAGCAAACTCTATACATCCTTTAGGGCTAACTCAAACTAAACTGCCTGGGGATCCCTTGCTTATGCTTAGAAATATTGCCCTCTCCGAATTCCAAGCAGCATAATAGTACACTTCCTTTTTGTCAGGTATTTGTATTGCCTTCCTCAAGAGTTCAAGCTCATGGGATGAGTTCACACATAGACCCTCTCTTCATGGATGTGAGGGGAGCAATCAACAAAGTCTTTGTCCTTTGATGTTTCACAGTGTCTCATTTGGTTTCAGTGGGCTTTCTTGTGTGCAGGACCAGCATTTGGCACTAATTAACGCTTCTTTCCTGTTTGGTGAGTTACACAATTACACTCAATATAACTTTATAATATGGGCTACAGATGTTATAGGTGAGATCAATACATACAGCATTCTACAAGCATTTCATCAAGACTAAACACATTCTTATCAACTTAACATCTGTTTTAATAGTGCCAACTCAAAGATGAGCCAGATTGATTTCCAACTGTGCAGGGGGAGGGATAGTTCTGTGGTTTGAGTATTAGCCTGCTAAACCCAGGGTTGTGAGTTCAATCCTTGAGGGGCTCATTGAGGGATCTGGGGCAAAAATCTGTCTGGGGATTGGTCCTGCTTTGAGCAGGGGGTTGAACTAGATGACCTCCTGAGGTCCTTTCCAACTTGGATATTCTATGATTTGTCAATGTTCAGGGAGGTTTAGGGGCGCTGGCAGCTGGTCTGCCAGCATCATGGACACCAAGTTGGGAGGGTCTGCAAGCACTTTGGAGGATAGGGTTAGAATTCAAAACAACTGTGACTAATTGGGGCATTGGTCTGAAATCAACAAGATGAAATTAGATGAAGATAAGTGCAAAGTACCTCTCTTAGAAAGGAAAAATCAAATGCACAACTAGAAGATGGGAAATAACTGGTGGTAGTGCTGCTTAAAAGGCTTTGGAGTTGTAGCAGATCACATATTGAATGAGTGAACAATGTGATGCAATTGTGGAAAAGGGCTAATATAATTCTGAGGTGCATTAACAGGAGTGTCATATATAAGACATGGAAGGTAATTGTCCCACCCAACTTGTCACTGGTGAGGCCTCAGCTGGAGTACTGTGTACAATTGTGGATGCCACAGTTTAGGAAGGATGTGGACAAATTAGAGAAGAGTAAAACAAATATTACAAGGTTTAAGAAAACCTGACTTGTGAGGAAAGGTTAAAAAAACCTGGGTATGTTTAGTCTTGAGAAAAGAAGACTGAGGGAGAACTTATAAATCTTCAAATATGTTAAGGGGTTTTACAAAGAGGATCGGGATCAATTGTTCCATGTCCACTGAAGGTAGGACAAGAAGTAATGGGCTTAATTTGCAGCAGGGGTGATTTAGGTTAAATATTAGGAAAAAAACTTTCTAACTATAAGTGTAGTTGAGCTCTGGACTAGGCTCCAAAGGATGTTGTAGAATCCCTGTCATTGGAAGATTTTAAGAACTGGCTGGACGAACACCTGTGAAGAATGGTCTAGGTTTACTTGGTCCTGCCTCAGAGCAGGGGGCTGAGCTTGATGACTTCTTGAGATCCCTTCCAGCTCTACATTTCTATGAATCTGTAAAGTGCTTGGCATTCACAGCTGCAAATGAAATCAATGGAAGCTGTGCTTTAGCAGTCTAAAGTGTTATATAATGCTAAATGCAGTGAAAAGCAGGCCTTACAGGTTTCAAGTTGGGCCTCCAGAATTAGTGGATACTTTTGCCAATCTTTTGTGGCCCTCAGTTCCACATCTGTAAAATGAGGATAATATCACCCTCTCATCTCACAGAGGTGCTGTGAAAATAAATTCACTGATAGCTGTGAAGCACTCAGATGCTACAGTGGTGAGTGCCATTGAAAAGACCTTGACAAAATTAATAATTCTGTCTTCAGAGGAGGATTTGAATAGGTTTTCAGGAAGTAAGGCGGAGGTCCAGATACTGAGCAATGGGGATAAAACAAAATAGTGAGTAGCTGCTCATTAAGTGAGCACTATCCAGATGTAGAATGACAATATAGGAACATAATAACAGCCGTACTGGGTCAGACTAAAGCTTCATCCAGCCTAGTATCCTGTCTTCCGATAGTGGCCAATGCCAGGTGCCCCAGAGGGAATGAACAGAACCGGTAATCATTAAATGATCCATCCTCTGTCGCCCATTCCAGACAAGGCTTCTCTGGAAAAAGTGGGATGTGATCACATAATTAAAGATTGCATGATACTGCATATGCACAAGGGAGAAGGGTGAATTGAGGTTGTACAGGCAACTTTAATTCTGTAATTTCCTAACTTTTTGATGCTTGACTTTGTGGCTGTAATAATGTTCTTCTAACATAACTTTTTCTGTGTGTGGTTACAAAAATGTTATTCACTCTTCTGATTGTTATATTTGTACCAGATTCTCAACCTTTTTGTGTTTCTAGCTGCATTTGTGTTTAGCATTTTACATAAAGTGTGATGTGCAAAAACACAGCTAATTTTCACATCATAGCTCTTTCTCTTCTTCCTCTATGACTTATGAAATGACACTTTCGTACCCTAGGAGATTCCACTGATACTATGTAATAATTCACAAAAGAAAGCTCCAACTTTGTTTATATATCTTCTGGCAGTGTTTTACTCTGGGATTTGGAGAGGATATTATCCTTGGACAGATCTTTGTATTCACTATTATAGAGAAAAAATCAGTTTTAAAGACTACAGCTTTTAGTAATCATTCATTGCTATGCTTCGCCAATTCTCGTGTTTTGGTGTGTTTAACCTTTGATCAGTGGTGCTTTCGTATTAGAGTGAAAGCCATTTCTCTGATTATTTTCAGAGGCCAGAAAGAATTGTGAATCTTTTTGAATGGCACTTAGAGGCAGGTGAAGAGTATTACTGCTTATAGGAGTACCAGTTGGAGCCAATTATAAATTGATTGATCTGTTAGGACCTCAAAATGCCTAGAAAAAATTCTTTTGTCCAGAATGGAGATTTTGTTTAGGAAGCTGATAGTTTGCTATATATATGACCATATAGTGATCATTTTAAAGGAGGGCTTGCCCACATTTATCCTTATATCAAAATTCAGTATTTCACACCAGGTTGCTAAAGGAAACTGGGGCAGCCAGGGAGTTCACCTGGTGAAAGGCTCCTTTTGCCTGAATTGTATCTGTATCTGCCATTTTTAATTACAATTGCTCCATAAGTCCCCAATTCAGCAGGATACTTAAGCACACGACTAACTTCAAGCAGATGACTTCAAGTAAATGGAACCACTGACAGGCTTCAAGTTAGGCACATGCTTATGTGGCTGGATGAACTGGAGGCTAAGGGCCTGTTCCTCACTCACTGAAAACTGCCCTTTCAATCAGAGTTTTGCTTTAGTAAATTCGTCAAGATTAAGCTAGAAGTTTGTCTTACCATTTAAAAGCATGGCCCTTTGAAAACCCAGAAGGGAAAAGTACTTGATGTAAATATGAACCCCATCTCTTTGCCCGGGCTTTCACACAGCAGTACCCCCATTCCCTCAAACCTATTCACTAAAATATATACTCTGATCTGGGATTGGATCTGGGATTGCCATCCGACTCCCATTAACTCCTGTGGCAGAAAGATGGGACCCTTTAACCTAACAGCAGAGTATATCACACATATGCCATATTCCTTCATGCATGGCCACGTTTTGCAACCAGTTGGGAAAGTTCTGTTTAAAGCCATTGGGCCTGATCCTGCACTTCACACTCAGTGTCTTCCTTTGAGTTTTTGCAGGATCCAGCCCATTTTAAATAACTTCACAACTGTTGAGCCCCATCCTGCAAAAAACCCTTCCTAAGGCAGGTTGTCATTACTTATGTGGACATCCAGTGGGTTACTCCAGGAGCAAGGCTGTGCAGGACTGGGCCCTTTGGTGGCAAGCTGACACTTTTCAATAGCCCTGGCTCAGGAGCTGAGGGTGGGCTGCCTGTTGCTAGCTAACCCACAAGCATGTGTACAAGTTGCTCAGGAAGATCCCAGAGACCTTATTCTATGTAGACAGGGCTGTTTTTTCTTGTGCTGCCTTTTGGACTTGCCACACAAAAGACAGTTAAACAGCAGGAAGATTTACTGTGCTAAATGGGACTTGTTGGGGCTTTTTTAAACATCCTTTGCTGCTTTTCCTATTCACTGACTTGAAGACTGATTGCTGCACAGCGTTTTAAAGTTAGCTGAGTAATTAATTATTTCCCAGGAGGACCCCAGGAGATGTCTTTAGGTCAGTGTGTGCGCTCCGGGAGGTGGGGGGGGGGGGCTGGAGAAACGCTGGGGAAAGGGCACAGTGGGACACTGTTTAGCCTGATTGCCCACTCTGCGGTGGCCTGATGAGAAAGGGAACGATCCCCATTTCCCTCCTCATTCGTGATCAATTAAATGCGTAGCCCGGTTGTGGGGGGCTTGCCCCCCGATCTTTGCCCTCGCATGTTTCATTCTTTCTGGAGGAGAGGGGATGTCATGTTTCAAGGCCAGAGATCCTTCCCTGGAGGTGCCTTTTAGAGACCGATGCTGAACTGGGCTTTAGAGCCGCAGACAAATAAAACCGCTCTGGCTGAGCAGTCTCTGGGTTGATTAACTAGGAAAGGACGAAAGTGCATTTAAAAGACAAAAGAATCCGTTCGCCAGCTACTGACAGCAAAGACCGGGATATCTGAGGTCCAGTATCTAGGTTCTTATGCTTTATCCCCTCCCCGATAAGTAAATCACAACACATGGTCATTCGGAGTGTGTATTTATTTGATTGTACTGGTCTGTGTAGGGAAAGTCTTACTAACTTTTGTGTTCTTCACATTCGCAGGACCCACTTTGAAAAGGCAGGCAGATCAAGGAATGCGTCTGCACTGAGCAAATAATCCGCAGAAACTGGCTTTCCCCAGGTTTCTTCCGGACGTTGCCCTTCCTTTTCCGCGAAAGAAATCAGTGGCGGGCACCTCCAGGCGTGGGGGTGCCTTGGGGAAGCCCCTTGTTTCAGAAGATGAGGAGTTTCTTTGCAGGGTTTCCAGGAAGCATTTCTGGTAACAAGGACGGTGGAGTCTATGTTCAAATGTCAATGTCTCCCTGAAAGGTGTCTTGGGAAACTTACCAGCACGCGAATGGGGAAACAAACGGGTCCTCTTCCCTTGTTCAGAGTATTTTACAGACGAGTCTGGTTTGATTATCAGACTCCCCGAGGCTCGCTCTAGCCCCTACAGTTTTAATTTCATAGCCGGCTCGAAAACTCGTTTCTAGAAATTCATTGTAGTAAAGCCTTTTCAACTGGCATCCACTCTCACTCGAGGCCAGGTCTGTTGCCCCTTGGTTCCTACCTCTTCCTTTCCCACTAACTTCTCTATCTTACGTGTCAAACCGGACCAGAGCTCTGCCCAAGGGGAAAAGATGCCTCCGAGACCAAAGATACAGGATATTTTTCCTACCGCCTTTCCAGTGATTTGGCTCAGCTTTCCCAGTGGATAGGTCGTAGAAGGAGGCGCATGATGCTGCTGGGACAAACACAAATTTTCCCCGAGCCCAGACCAGAAAGATCTTTGTCAGGATTTTGTCTGAACCATCTTTAATCTGTTTTAATGCTGTTACACCTGCCAGACCCCTAGAGTGAATCATTCGTCAGGCTTCCCAGCCTTCAAGCCAACTTGCCCTTGTTGGCTCAGCTCTGGGTGCGCACCCTTGATACTCGCAGAAGGGAAGATATAGT
This sequence comes from Chelonoidis abingdonii, assembly GCF_003597395.2. NCBI lineage: Eukaryota > Metazoa > Chordata > Testudines > Testudinidae > Chelonoidis > Chelonoidis abingdonii. The sequence goes on from NC_133783.1 coordinate 22,861,749, forward strand.
TCATGGCACGTGCAGATCTCCACTTGGTGCAGTTTGATTTGTTTTTTACCTCGGGAAAAAATATTGTTGGAATTAGCTGCCTTTCACAAAGGGGGGCATATGTGCACCTCGCGCCTGGCATATGTGGCCTTGTGTCGTAACAACACATTTGTGTATGCGTGGGTGAGAGTTGGGGGGGGGGTAGAGAGAAACGTACATCTGTTGAACTTGACAATAAAGTCACAAAATAGAGCCGTTGTCAGCAAGATTAGTGGGTCTGTCATCTCAAAAGAGGGCGCAAGGATGCCTGCCACAGGTATTATATTATGGGTAGGTATGTTAGTCAGAGCAGCTGCTCTCTCTGTCTGTGAAGAGTATGCACATATTCGCTAAACATATGTCACCACAAATCACAGTATCTTTTTAATAGTCTTCCACATCCTGGCTGGGGTGGGAGGGAGGAGGAAAGGAAAGCAGAGAAGCGGGGCTCTGAGACGCCTCCGCTCCCACAACAGGTGTTACGGTGCGCACTGCACCTTTTCACGCATTCAGTGCTGCCAGGCTGCTAGTTTCCGCTAAAACGATCTCAAGAGTTTGTTTGTCATTTGCTGAATGGGGGACTCGGGGACGTGTAAATAAAAGCTCTGGCCACTTTGGGAGCCCCATCGCTTGTCTCCCTTCTTGTGTGATTCCCCATCCCAAGTGCTTCCAGTGCGCCTTGGGCTCGCCTATGAAATGGCATATGGTGGCCCTCTCACCTATCCAAAAAGGCTTCCAGAGCGCATGGGGCTACCCCGGGTGCAGACCGTTTATTTTATTTTATTAAATTGTATTTACATTTGAAGTTTGTGTGCGGGAGCGAGACAAAAACAGGCCAAGTGTTATCTCAACTCCTTTCCTTAAATTAAACAGCACCAGTTGGTCAGAGCAGCCTGCAGGCAAGCCCCAGATTGCAAAACATCCCCAACGTCTGGCAGATGAAAGATGGGATGGAGCTCAACTGGTTACCATATGTTTTCAATAAAATAAGACAAATAGGGCAGGGAGATAGGGATTGCAGTAAACCTGTTATAAAGTAGCATAAAATAGTCCAATGTAAACGACATAAGGGCCCCTCCTGGAAGGGCCATTTAATGCCAGCTCTGTATTGAAGCTGCCCAGACAGGTGTGAGTAGGAACCTAATGCAGTCCCCCCCTAGATTTTTATCACGTTTGTGGTAATATTGTGCTTGTTATGCTAACTATGAGTAAACAGAACCGACCAGTCATTGTGGCAATAGGAGAGAGTTATCAGAAAGTGGCAGTGTGAAGGTGATTTAACAATAAAGTCGCCTTGTTTCCCAGCAGGTGATGGCTGCCCCCAGCCCCATGATTAATGTTTCCCAAAGCACTCCACTTTACAATCTCTTGTAATTATTTATTAAACGAAATCTATTTATTATTATTTTAGCAAACAGTGGTACCAGGTGGGGCTTTCTTTTCCTCTTCAGCTTTTGTTTGAAGGACGTTTGAAGTGGGCAGTCTAAGGGTTGGAAACTCGCTCACCAGATTTTTGTCAACCATTTGCACAAGCACAAAAATCTGCCAGGGCCTTGCTATTTATTTTTCCCTTGTTGCAAATCTAAAAGGGCACACAAAATTCGAGAGGGAAGAAAAGTGCCCCCCCTTTCAGTCCCCCTGAAAAATGAACGAACAAGGCTTTCAAACCCCAAGCAGCCTCCCTTTTAAAAGCAATCACAGGCACTCACCAGATGCACATGCCCTTGGGAGCCTCATGTTAACCCTGCCTCTCTCCTGCGCTTCTGGAGACTGCAGTGCGCAAAGGCCAAGCTGGGGAGGGGGAAGCCCAAAGATCCCTGCCGAAGTGGGCAAGCAGTGAAGGGCCAGAGGACACGTTTCCAGCCCTAGAGAAGGAGCTGTTTCAGCACCACCGCTTTACACATAGGTATCCGTTACAGCTCCCAGCCTGAATCCCCACGGCCAAACTCCAGTGATGTCAGGAGTGGTTTTGGTGAAGGAAAGTGAACCTTTAAAGGCTTCCAAACCATATCGTGTGTGCTTTAGAAGCACTCTTGTCTCTTCCCCCCTCTGGTCGATTAATGGCTTCTGGACATTTAGAAATGTCATATCATTTAAAATCGAAACCCCAGGAAAGTAAACCTGCCCCCCGCAGAGACAATTCGTGCTGCTCAGACTAGCTATTGCGCAAAAACCCCTGGCACGTTTTGCGCACCGAAGTGACTGCTCCTGATCCTTTGCTCTGAGCGAGTTCTTCAGGGGAAAAAAGAGCTTAGGTCTCAAAATTGGTGACATCAACTTTTCCCGGGGATTCTGTCTGCAGCAGGGCTCCAAATCATTCCCTGCGGGTTCTGGGAAAAGCTCCACTTCGTCCTTGGGAAAGAAAGCATCTAGCTGCGCTCGTCGGGCTCTTCCCCACTTCTCCCGGACGGCTTGCAGGGAACAAGTTTCCCAGCAGAGTTCCTTTTCACTGGACTCCCCCAAAAGCCAAACAAGTTATCTTTTTTGGCCAAAGGACCTAATAGCTCTTTGTTCAGTCCAGCTGAATCTTGAGAGCAAAACCTTATACTCCTCTTAATGGGGGATGTTTTTTTTCTCACGCACAGGCTGGAACATCAGCCTCCTACACTGTAAAGAAAACCAAACTGTCTCACTACTGGGCTAATAGCTAAATGCCATTGGTTTCTATCCTCACTGTGTGGATCAGGTCTGTTTTCTATTATTTTGGTCTCCTGCCTAATTTTTAGAAGCCTGCATAAGGTTCTAGTCAAGAGCTTTTGTTGTGCTCTCAGCTATTTATAAGATTAAGCTCTCACCATCTAGTGGTGTTCCTCCACCTACCGAACTAGTGGTTAATTCAAACTAAATACAGGTGTTGACTTATTTTTTCCTTATTCACGTCATAGATCTATATATTTTTCCAAGTTAATTTGGCCATGTTGGAAACCAGGATCACAGCCTGGCATGAAAACCATTCTGCTCCTATAAGGGAGGGAGGGGAGTGAGAGCCTGGCCAGAGAGGCCTTCCCTCTCAGATGCTTCTTGAATGAGAGGTGCAGCAGGCCTACCTAGTAAGACTGCCCTCTTCCCCCAAGTATCTGGTTGTAAAGTAGTGGGGGCAGGCATGCTAAAGGGCAGAACCAAATCTGAAGGATGGTTCCTTGATTATTGCTGGGCAAGCAGCTTTAGAACCACAGTTTGGGGCCTGTATAAACAGATATAGATACAGAGCCTTTCTTTGGGGGTGTCGAATGGCCTAGGCGAGGCCTCACCATCTTGCTTGTCTTTACGGAGAGTGGGCAAGCGCACTCTGGGAGACTCCTCCAGCTTTGCATTCTGCTGCATAGAGGAGGTGATAGTGAAGGAGTTCACAGGTGTCTTCTGTCCTTTCCTCTTGTATGGTGGAGAGAGGGGAAAAGGGGACAAAGGGAGCATGGGTTTTAGGAGGTCAACTTACATAGTGGGACAAGTGTCTCATGGGCAAGGGGATGTGAACTTGAGGCAGTTATTAAGTACTATTCTATTTACCTTGATCAAGGCTAAGCATATTACCCCAATTCATTACAGCTGCCTCGTGTAGGCTTCTTAGGACCTTTGTGCTTAATTTACCAAAGAGAAAAAGAGTATATAAAAGACTGTACTGGATTCAAGTGATGAAAGGGTTGTCCAAAGTATCTGAGCCTACACACATAGAATCAAGTTGAAGCAGTTTACTGTTAGTTGATCTATAGAAATATTTCCCAAAGCTCCCTGGACAGTACAAATATAGCAACCGCAGGAATTCTTACTGCTTCAGGATATGCTTTTCCTTAAAGTCTCTCATTGCCTATTTTCTCAGGGTTAGGACTCCTTGTTTTATTTGGCTAATATGGTACCTGCATTTTATTATATGCATACATAGAGGCACTTAATTTACATTTAAACAATTTAAATATCTCTATTCAGTGTTGAACCATGACGTTGATGTGGATGTTAGGAGCTGCAAGTATTGCATATGGTGCAAGTGGAAGGAATTGATGGGAATTCTTTGTGATAAGAATATGCCAACTAAACTAAAGAGTAAAGGGTATAGGCCTGCCAATGGTCAGAATGCTGGCCAATGAGGAAGAGAGAACAACAACTACTTCACACTGCCCAAGTGAGAATGCTTAGGTGCATGCTGGGCAAGATGAGAGCTGATAGGCTATGCAATTAAATAATATGAGGCAAAATGCAGGTTGCCCCCATCACAGAAAAGCTGAGGAGTATCAACTGAGATGGCTGGGTCATAGGAGATGCCTAGCTGTGGTATATGTTGGCCAGAGAGTACAAGAGCTTGTAGTCAGGGGACAAAGACCATGAGAAGGACCTAGTAAAAGGTGGTTCAAGACACTGAAATAGGGCATGAAAAAGGTTGGTGTCAAAAACGCTTGGTGATGAAGAACAAGAACCACCAGCTTGGATTGACAGGGCAAGGCAAAGGCAAAGACGACATACATAGAACATAGTTATTTTTCTCAACATATTTTTTCTTCCTGGAAACTCAATTTCTCCTATGAATCTAAATTTTAAAAAGTGGGTTTCAAGTATTCATCTGTGGAAATCTCTATGTCTCTATCTGCTCCTAAAACAAACGATGAAGTTACTTTTTATGTTGGGGATTTGTGTGTATAAGGTTGCTGTTGCTTAAATATCTCTGAGATCATGTTTCACCATCCTTAAAATTAGATGGGCTTGCAGGAAAAAGAAAAGTTGGCACTGAGATCATTTAAATGTACCATTTAAAGTACCTTCCGAAGGGATTTACTAAAGAAAAGAAATAATGTTGTTTGTTGTTCGTCCCACCATTTCTCCCCCCCCCCCAGCCTCGTAGTTACTGGGCTACACTAGATCAGATATTCAGATGTCCAGTTCTCGGTAGGCGTTGAGCCCAACAAGAGCTGCTTTGCCCTTGCCAAGTCTGAAAACAAGGGATCAGGCGTGTTGAAGAATTTTGCGCCATTCTTGTGTAGCTTTGAAAGATTGTTAGTGATGCCTACAGGGAATCGGAAATCTGAACTAGGGTGCATGGGAACTGCTAGGGATTTTGCTTGACCGCAGGGCTAAGGGGGCCCCTTTCCCCCCACCCCCAGAATGGAAGAAATGAATAAACTGTAACCTTGTGAGAAGCTGGCGCTAGTTGGGTTATTTACTTTGGATCATCTCTCCTGGCTGAAGCAGGTGCGGGCAGCACCTCGTACGGGCACGCCAGTTAATCAGTTATAGTGAAATAGCAACTGGCTTCAAGACGAGGAGAAGCAGCTGAGTTCAGGGGCTAAATGAGCACCAATCCTGTGTAGGGTGAGCACCAGCAGTGTCATGCCAGAGCGAGGTGGTGCAGAACAGACTAGTTGCAAAGGAAAGTTTCTCAGCTGAAGGGCGTGTTCTCTGGTAACCCCAGAGCTGCTGAAACGATCCTTTCAGAACTATCGCCGAGGGAGAATGGGGCTGTAGCCTCCCCTCTTCTTCCTGCTCCTCCTCCCCACGCGGGCCTTTGTTGGGATTCCAGCTGTGCGAGGAGTAGTGAGGGGCTCGCGTGGCTCGGCCCCAAGCCGCCTCTCTGATTGGCCGGTGGTGGGCAGGAATGAGCCAGGCACACTCCAACCGGGCTGATAAGATAAAGCGTGCCAAGGGGGCACACGCTGTATTGATCAGGAAATCCCCATTGTCTCAGGCCGCTATATATAGGAGCTCAAAGGCGGTCGTGTGCCTGAAGCAAAGCCTTCACTCTACTGCACTTGAGAGGAGGCTGCTCCGCATCCCCAAGGGGTCAGAAGACAAGGGGACCAATTTGGCTGGGTTCTTGCAACAGTGCTACTCCCTCAGCGCCAGCTTCACCCCCAGGGGATCCAGGTAAGCGCCCCCTTCACTCTTTCTGCCAATAGCAGCGGGGAATTATTGCCCACTCGGATCTAAATCTTTATTTTACGAGTACCTGGGATCTCCCCCCACCCCCCACAGCCTGCAGATCCGAGAGTCCCAGGGGACAGCTGCCTTGTTGCCCTGAATTAGGCACAGGATCAGTCCCCAGAGTGTCCGTGTGAACCGATTTTGTTGTGTAGCGTACATGGAGCAGAATGGAAACTGACGATTCCCTGTGCCCTGGGTTTCCCTGCAGGATGTCTCCCAAGACCAATTGCTCTCCTGGTGCACAGGTGAACAGTGAGGGAATGCAGTACTGCGGTGTGTCTGATGATGAAGGCTCCGCTTCCTCCCTTGGCACTGGCAGCCTGCCTTCCTCTCCGAACCCTTCCCTGGCTCGGCTGCAGGCAGGAGGCTGCCCTGCAGACGAGGGGTCCTCTCCGGATTGCCCGCAGAAGAAACAGAATGCCAGAAGGGGACGCACAAAAGCCAAAAGCGAGGTGGTGCTGACTAAGCAGAAGAGGAACCGCAGGATGAAAGCCAACGACAGGGAGAGGAACCGCATGCACAACCTCAACTCCGCCCTGGATGCTCTTCGCAGCGTCCTCCCCACCTTCCCCGACGACGCCAAGCTCACCAAGATTGAGACGCTTAGGTTTGCCCATAACTACATCTGGGCACTGACCGAAACCCTGCGGATGGCCGACCACAGCCTCCTGAGTGTGGGGCAGCAGGAGCTGGCCAGGGAGTCTTTCCGGCAGCCTCCTACCACCGCCTGCCTGCTGGAGCTGACCAGTCCCGGCAGCATCTCGCCTTGTGAATGGGACTCGCTGTACTCTCCAGTCTCCCAGACTGGCAGCCTGAGCCCCACTGACTCCCTGGAGGAAGGGCGCTCTTATCAGGCTGCAGACGCCCCGGCCTGTCTCAGGCACAGCCCTCATGCCTTCCCAGAGTTTGTCTGAGGCTAGGACTGTGTTTTGGGGACTTTCCCCCCTTATCTCTTTCTTTCCCTTCACTTGTTTGCAGCTGCAAACCCAAAAACGATGCACAGATGGTTAAACCATGCGCCTCTTTGGACACGCGCTGCCTCCTGGCCCCAGGAGAGGAGAACGATCTTTGAAGTGACTCTTTGAAATCAGCTTTTCCCGCTTTGCCTTAAATGGGGATCGACCCAATGGATATGCACTTTCCAGGGCTCCTGCTAGAGCCAGAGCGCGTAGGTTGCGTTAGGAGCTCTGAGTGTTTAGAGAGGGATATTTTTTTTCTTTTTGTAATTGGGGAACCTCTCGCTCACGTATGGGCGGTTTGGGTGTATGTGATCAATATTTCACCGGTTGGTAAGTTTCAGACAAAGTTCTTTTTGATATAAGATGGTAGCACGTCTTTAAAAATCAAATTTTTGTACTTGAAAATGGTAAATTATATTAATTTTTTCACTGTTGGTATTTATTGATTATATTTCATAACGAATATATATTTTGTACATAAGATTATTTTTGGCACCGGTTTAAATGATTGTACTAAACAGGTTTGGTGGTGTTAATTAAAAAAAAAGGAAAATAAAGCCTGTCTCTTTTAGAGCTGTTATAGTACAGTGTCTTTGCAGAAGAATTTTTAGCACACACTTTTGGGGCTACCCACCAATGAGTCACCGAGGAATTGGGCATGCTACTGTCTGTAGAATATTGCTCCCGGGCTCCACTTTAAATGCAGAAACAAAGAGAAACATAGGGATTTACATAATGCCTTTGATCCCTGCATCCAACTCCCAGTAGTCTCAAAAATTGCGACCGATATTCTGTCCTGAAGTCGCCCCAACCTACCGACATATCTCAGCGGATCTTCTCTCCCACTAAGAACACATGCAATCAAAATTTCACACTTAACGCAGACTAAACGTAACAATCCTAGCTACTTGGCTGTTGTGGGCTTAATAACACCTTCATGTGCGTTATTATGTTAACACTTATGAAAACACTCTGGGAGAGTTATGCAGCTGGCACGCACATTCCTCTCTGCAGGGTAAAACATCACAGCGCGGCGAGCAGTTTTGAAAGTACCAAGTAGAATTGCTAAAAAAATGACAGAAGAAAATCTTGATAATACAAGCCCCATAAAACGCTCTCACTTACTAACGCCACCACCATATACGCTATTTATATGTAAAACTCAGTTTAATCTCTTTCTTCCTATCATTTTTCACAAGTAATCCATTTCACTTCCGCTGAAGTTTTCTACTTGAATTCAGAGAAGATATATGGCACTAATCAAAACCCGGATGGGGGGAACAGCAAACAGACGAATGAAGGAAGGTGTTGTTTAATGCCTGGGGATTTAATCTAATAACACGAGATTAATGAGTTTTTGGTCGTTTCTTGCAATATTCAGTTGTTTACAGGACGAGAAAAGTGTGCACCTGGAAACTTCTGGCTAGAAGTGTTATAGTACCGCTGAATGAGACATTCACAGTAGGAAGGAGAGTTATAGGACAGCAATATATTTTGCTACTTTTCTTTTTTTAAGTCAGGTTTTCTAGTGTAGCTGCTTCAACACTTGAGGAGTATTTCCATGAATGGGGGAGTAGGTTCTTTTTGTTAGCAAAATTGCCTCTAGAGCATTTTCCCTATAAAATCACTATTTCCTAGTCTTTAGTTAAATATGAAATTATTTAAACATGTTTTTGATGTTGTTGAACTTCCCTCACTTTTCACGCACAAAGATTCTTAAACTAGTCTTCGTCTGAACACAACTCAGGCATTTGTAAAAAATAATATTTCATATTTCATCCCCCAAAAGAGATTGAGGCTACTTATACATTATGAGCCAAAGCTTCCTGCCTTACTAGAGGTCCCATTAACTTCAATGGGGATATTTTCATGAATAAGAGTAGCAGGATTTGGCCTAGGAATCGCTTCATCCTTAACTAAGATGCAGCTGGCTCTGGGGTGGAACGTGGTGAGTATTCAATAGGTCACAGTTTCCTCACAATGCACATCCTGGGACAGAGGATCCACAAATTATGAAATAAGAAGTAGAGAATTGTATAAACAGTGCCACAATACAGCTTCTCTTCCTTCTGCAGCACAGTTGGACTTCTCGCTGGCTTTTATCCTGTTTGATGTGGAGTGATTGGAAATCATGACCCATCCTGCTTCCTTTACTCTCTCTCTACCATTTACTTCAGTGGGAGTTTTGCATAAGGGGAGCAGAATTTGGCCTCATTATTGCAATTTCAAATGCAGCTGCACCTCAGCATTTATACTTAGTAGCCTCCTGTTCTAAGCATCTTTAAAATCCCTGAGTCGATTGCTCTACAGAATTACATGGTCTCTTTTCCAGGTGTCGTTATCACTTGTTTAGCTGAGCAGTTAAAAACGAAATAAAACATGTTTTCATTGCTGCTATCGCATTCTAAAAATGTAAGTAACTTTCAGGAGTTGTGTGCAAATGAAAGTAGCATAGTTAGTGCTGATAATGATAGAGCACTCTAGGTATTTAAAGGGCGCTTTACAAAACATGTTTAAAGCTCGGTCCTTGCCCCCAAAGAATCCCCATCACTCAGACCAATGCAGTGACACTGCACTGAATAACGCTGAAGGTAGAGAAGCAGCTCTACCGATCGGTGTGGGCGGGTTTAAAGTTTGTCTCTTAAATTAACTCGGTGCAAAATAATAAAATCTGAAACACTCTCACGGGGACGGAGTCCCGGGGGATTTTGCAGGCTCCAGACTCTAGTTAGCTGCCATGTTTTCTATTCCTTGTAACTGGAAGCACCCTAACTTTGTCAAGCGACTGTAAAAAATCGAGTTGCTTATTACAGTGTAGAGTTTCTCCAAATCCCCATGGGTTTTGTCTGGAGCTTAGACTGGTTATAAAATGCTGCCTGAAAACATGAATCTTGTATTTTTTCCCCCCTTCCAGGGGCTCAATTTGTAGTTGGTAGATTTATGGCCGCTCTTTATTTCCTCTTCTCCGCAGATTCTCGGAAAGCATTCTCCCCCTGCCCCATTGCAATGTGGCCGAGAAACAAAGAGGTGCTGCTGGGCCAAAAGGCTATTGTGATGCTAATTGTTGTCAGCTGAGCCGATTTGCAAGCAGCAAAGAGACGCTATTGAGGCAATTTGTAGAACAAAAGAAATTTGGGCACTGGGAACAAAAACTCACTCACGGACCACACAAAAAAGGCAAGAGTGAAAAATAACAGCTCGGGCTGGGAGCCTCTTCTCAGATATTGTCACTGAGGCCCCGCCCATCAGAACAACTTTCGTTCTTCATTGATGCACTCACTATACACCCTGCCCCAGGGGCTGTTGGAATGAAGTATCCTTGAAAGTGGGCAAGGCCCCTGCCCTTCCTCTAGGGTGACCAGACAGCAAATGTGAAAAATCAGGACAGGGGGTGGGGGAGGAGGGTAATAGGAAGGCCCCCAAATCAGGACTGTCCCTATAAAATCAGGACATCTGGTCACCCTACCTTCCTCCCCTAACTTAGTGTGTGGGGAGAAAATGGACCCTTGGAAAATCAGAAGCCGATGCAGCCCCCTACCCATTCCTAGGGAGAGAGTGATTTGTAGGGTGAAGCCCAGGAGGCCCCCTCTTCCCAAGAAAGCCAAGATCTAACCCTGCCTTCGCTGGCTAACCCCTCTTATCCTCCCCGCGGCTTGCATGAGCCTGAGCTAACCCTGTCACAGCTGTTCCTAGAGCTGGCCACCGCTCTGAGAACTGGGGGCGGCTTCCCAGGGCCCAGCTCGCACAAGAATCCCCCAGCTTCGGCTCCATTTGAAATCGCGGGGAGCTTTGCCGCTGATGTCCACGGGGAGGGAGTTCTCCGTTGAGAAAGAGGCATACAAGGCCCTTGCCCATTTGTCGCTCCTGGCCCTTGCAGGGCCCTAGCTCAGCGTGGAGGGCGTTTAAAGCTGTTCGTCCTGAGTTCCTCTGGCTCTTTTCTCCCCCCCACCCTGGCTCCAAACACCAGCCTCTGCCCCGCCGCCCCATTGAGTCTGCTAGTGAGGGCTCGCAGTTCATGAACGGTTGGGCTGTCTCACAGTCAGTCCCAAAGGGAGGGTCGCGTGTAGGTGAGGAGGGAGAATGGGGGCAGTGAGCGTGAGAGAGGGAGGAGAGAGACGCTGAGAGTGGTAGGATGGGGGTGAGGGGCGGGAGAGTGGAGGCTGGGCAGTGGAGGTGAGGAGGGAGAGTGGAGCTAGGGTGTGAAGAGAGGGAGAGGGGCTGTTCCTGTGGGGTGTGTGAGAGGGGAGGGAGAGTGGGGTCTGTGGGGGTATGGGGGAGAGAGAGTGGGAGGAGAGGGAGAGTGGGGTCTGTGGGGCTATGTGAGAGGGAGAGTGGGGGTGGTGAAGGTGTGAGAGGGAGAGTGGGGGCGGTGAGGGTGTGAGGAGAGGGAGAGTGAGGGCACGGGGAAGGGTGAGTGGGGGCAGTGAGGGTGTGTATATATGAGGGGTGTGGGTGTATTTATGGGGGCGGGGTGATGGCAGGCGGAGTAGGGCTGTTGTTCGGTGCACTGGAGTGATGAGAGGTGACGCCTGGGGGCTGTGGGGTGAGTCCAGGTGTGAGAGGAAGGGGAGTGTGTGGTACATGCATGTGGTGAGAGGAGGCGACGGGGTTGCGGGTGTGTATGTGCCAGGAGATGGGCATGGTGAGAGCCTCTACTAGCATCTCCTGTTTCATTTAACAGCAGCCAGAAATGTCCCTCGCCTTGACTGCGGTCTTCATCGAGCACCTTCCGCAGGTGCAGGGCCAGGCCGCGCTGCAAGGACCTGACCAGCATGTGGCTTGTGCTGGTCCTCAGTCCGACCGGGTCCCCTTTGGTTTATTGTTTCACTTCCCGGCTCTTTCCTTCAAACTCTTTCAAAGGCCACGCGCTGCGTGGGGTCCGCGGGGCCCTTCTCGGCCCGCCTTAGTGCAGCGCCGCTCGGTAGCCTGGCCAGGCGCAGCGCGTTCGGCGGGAGGGTCCCCCGGGGGAAAGCCAGGCCCTGGCCAGCCCCCGCTGCCGGCTTCGGGGCGCGTGGAGCAGCGTCGTTCTCAGCTGGATTCTCTGGCCGCTCGCACTTGCCGGGCGGTGCCTGTTGCGCAGACGGGCGGCAGTTGGTGCGGGGCTGCCTGCGCTGCCAAGACTGGTGCTTGGAGCAAAACACTGACCATGGTGCTGAAAGCCGGGAGCCGTTCCCGTGACTGGCTGGAGCAGCTAGGGCAGCGGGCGTGCGGACAGTGGGGGCTGGAGGTTTGGGATTAAGCTACCAGCCTCCCACCAGGATCCGTCTCTCCTTTCTGCTTCCAGATGAGTCATCATTTACAGGCGCCACGGGCCAGAGTCAAACCCAGGGCTGCGCTATCCTTTAAAGAGTTGTTGTTTGTTTAAACGCCTTTATGGAAACTTTCTGTCACTTGCTTCGAACTTGGCGCTGGAAAGGAGTTGGCGCTGGTGGGGCTTCCTCGCCCCTGTGTTAGAGACCTGGGTGCGCACGGGGAGGGGTAGTCCGTGTGGCGCTAGACTCGTTGTCGGATCAGAAAAAGTTGTGGGGCACTGTGGTTTTGAGGAGGGGTGAGTGGCAATCGGTCCCAACCTCTCCTCAGCTAGCTACTCGGCCCCAGCAAAGGAATGCTTCCCCACCGTGATCCGAAGCTGTTTTAGGAGAATATCCACTGGGAAGCACCATCAATCCGCCTTCACTTACTAAAGCTCCCCTCCCACCGCCCCGGCCGGCAGCGGTTGCTAGCACGCTGCTCCCAGCCGCTGCTAGCGTTTGGGGACTTGAGAGGGCACCAGGGACCCAGGGAGCTGGGGCAGAGATTAGCGAGGTGCTTTGCTGCTCACTGTCTCACTGCAGAACTGGGGCCCCTCCAGGCATGGGTCCGTGGTCTTCCTCTTTCTGTGAGTTCCCCTGAACATCTGCTCCCTCTACTGGCTCCACACAGCAGGGAGCATCCTGGGACCTCCCTCTTTCGCTAGCATTATGGAGAGCAGTAGTGTTGGTCAACTCCCCTGCCTGCACAGTGGATCGGGAATCCACTTGGAAGGTAATTGGGGCTGGTAGAAGGGAGGGGAGAGAGAGCGTGTGTCCAGGTGTGGAGTGGGATGTTATATTCCTGAATGCTACTCAACCCCCACCTCCTTAGTGAAAGGCCTAATAGCATTCCCCCTTCACCCGTTCTGGCTCCTTAGCATTTTAGTTTCCATACTGTGTCTTTTGACCCTTCTTTCCCCCAGTTCAGCTTCTCTCTGGTATCGTCTTGCCTAAGACTATCCCAGTGCCCTTTCTGGGTTTGAGAATCAGAAAAAGAAGTGTAAGAAATTATAGCATTTACATTCTCAAACAATGGCTTGATCAAAATCGCACTTTTGCAAAAGTCATGGTGTAAAGCTCCATGATTGTATGAGTGACAGAAGGGGAAGGAGACCTACAACGCAACAAATCACAGGTATTAGCAGAGGCCTGGAGGGCAATTGTTTGGTAAACTAGTTGTTTTTTCTAGAAAGAGTTCACTTATGTGGGTTTTACTGCATTGCAGCTCTTTTCTTTGGAGATTTAGGACTTCTCTGGTCTTCTTTTAGCTTTGGTTCTGTGCACTGGCAGGGAAATTTACAACCTCTGGAGAACTAGTGACTGCTTTAGGGTCTTGAATGCATCTTTTTTCTTTGCCTCCACATTATTAGGTTAATCATTGCTTGAATTGGTTGCTATGGTTTTGGCAAACCTTTGGAGACTTGATAATGAACACTGAAAGACTCCTTTTCCATTTATCTTTTTTCAGTGTTTAGTGCACGATGGTTTCATTTTTGTTCACTAGGCTGTCCAAGATCTGGTGTCCCACCATAATAATCAAGGCTTCTTTAAAGGCCTGTGCACTTTTGGATTTAAAATAAACAGGTGGCCATTTGAAATGCACCCATTCCAGAGATATAGAAATTTACAGAATCTCCTGCTCATATGAACAATATTTTGAAAACTATTTAGCATATATTCTGCCAGATTCAGTTGCTGAGAAACTTTAGTTGCTGAGAAACTTGCAGGACTGACTTTTATATTTGAAGATAGCCAACTCCTTGTAATATACTTACATTTTTTGTGCCTGAGACACACAATTCTAGGTAATCTCTTTCTGTTTAGATAAAAGGATTTGAACAATGAAAGGATCAGATGGAAACCAGAAGTGGCTGCATTTCAGTGGTGGGAGAATGTAATCCTTTATAGATTATGATTTGTAATGCATTTAGGGATCCTTTGGGATGAAATATGCTATGTAAAGATAAGACAATATATATTATAAAGGTGGGGATGCTTTAAACATCTCCAATTCAAACTCTCTTTCCTTAACAGGGTACATTTTTGGCCTGCTCTGGGTTTTTATATTAGTTTTCAGCCATAGAAGATTTGCTTTTAGGAACCACAGGCTTATTTTTCAGGCTGCATACAGTATTCAGTATTAGAGCAGGCCTGGCTCATTGCTGGTAGCTGGAGTTTCTTACGTATAGATTGCTCATGTGTGTTTCTATTGAGATGACAAAAAGACAGTAAAAGTAATGAACAGTGAAAACAGAGAAGGTAAATAATTTACATGGGTAAAATGATAAGCAAGGCTAATTATTAAAAGGCCTTGCCAGAGCTCATGACAGGGGAGCACAAAGATGATTAGTAGAAATGTTGGGGTTATTTTCCTATCAGAAACTTCATCAAAAAACTTTTCTATGCTGATCCCTGCTCCAAGAGAAAGTAACTGGATCAAATAATGTCAGATAACTGAGAAACAGTTTATCTAGATTCCCGTATTTCCAAGACAATTTATTTGACCTATGGCCTTCAGTCTCTGCTTAAATGTAGACTTAAGGGAAGTGCCTCCCCCCATATGCTGCATACATCTGGCATGTCTGTTCAGTCCCCATCAATAGAAAGCATCACATTTTGTGAACTACTCTCCATCCCCTTCATATAATTAATTATAGATTAGCTATAATTTCCACAAGTACTCAAACCCTCTTGTATTTTCTGTACATCCTCCTTTTATAAACCAGTTCTATATTTAATCTGAGATACCACCACTGTGAAATATGTCTCCTTCATGTTTGTATTTCTCCCCAGCCAATATTTAGCGGGGCTCTTTAATTATGAATAATTAATTAAGGAAAGGCCTTCATGCATAATCTGCAAATTCATATGCTTACATGTTAAAGAGAAAGATTTCCTCCTCAGTGAGGAAAAGGTCTAAAGCCCATAGCTGTAAAGGCTAAGAATCAGGATACTTTCACATGGGCAGATTTCAAAAGTCTCTCCTTTTTTTCAGCTATAATGACAATCCAAAGAGTTCCTGATAGGGTTTTAAAAGATGCTTATTCATTCACTGTCCACCAAGCATGAAAATCCAGCTCATTTGTTTCCATTCTTAGTGCAAACGACCTCACAGGGTTCAGTTCAAACTGAAGCCTGTTGCCCAGAACTTGTCACTCACACTTTTAACTTCTTTTTGTTGGGCTCCTTTTATTTAATTCTTCTGGGTCCTCACCTCATTCACAGCCCCACCCTCTTCCCTAGTCACAAAAAGAAGTCTGGAAATCTCTTTAAAGCTGCAGAGCCCCCTTTAAAAATCAATACAAAAAGCAATAGCTGAAAAGAGATCACAAGTATGTGTAAGATAGAAACTTCATTTTGTCTGGCCAGTGGACTCTACACACTATTGGATTTAGAAAAGAAAATAGATCTGCTGCATGCCTCAGTGCCTGAAAGCTGAACAATTATGACCAGGAATGACTAGCTCTTTGGATATGAATAAAGTGTCACATTGTTAATATGAGTTGGGGCTTTTTGTATGAAAGGAAGTGTAATTTGAAGGTTTTAGGACATTTTAAGGAAAACACAGCATGGTTCTTCAAGCACAGAAATGCAGGTTCAATGGAAGTGTCTGGAAGAGTAAAAGCACCCCAGTGTGCTGGGGGCAGAGTGAAAGTGTGGTTAGCTTGTATCAGCAACAGCACTGAAGGGCTCCCTGTTGGGAAGGATCACAGCACATTTTGGCCTCATGTCTCTTTTTGTTCCACTTGCCAGCAAAGAGTAAGGAACTATCTTGTCTTTCAGAAGGTGGATTTTTCTTTTCAGTTTGGTGTTATTGGATGTTTTTGTGTATTGTGAGTAATGAGCAGAGCTGGCTCCAGGCACCAGCGCAGCAAGCAGGTGCTTGGGGTGGCCAACGGAAAGGGGCGGCACATCTGGCTCCTCGGTGGCAATTCAGCAACAGGTCCCTCAGTCCCTCTTGGAGAGAAGGACCTGCTGCCGAATTCCCGCTGACGAATGAAGTGTCTTTTTTTTTTTTTTCCTGCCTGAGGCAGCAAAAATGCTGGAGTCAGCCCTGGTAATGAGTGTTCTTGCTTTCGCAATGAAATCATCACTTGCATTCCTCTTGGTATCCCACATGACTATTCTTTTTTATGGCTAATAGTCCATATTAGAGAAAGAACAAGTTGAGAAGTCAGTTCACCTGAGTATTGTGGAGACATTGATCAGAAAAACACAGGTTTGTATTTGGTGTAGAGAATCTGACTATAACCTTTTTATGAACATCTAAGCAGGGCCTGTGTGAAAAAATGACAATGTTTGGTGGGAATATTAACTTTATTTTCAATATGTGGACATTTGACCAAACCTCACCACTCTGTGAAGGATAAACATGGTAAGCGCCATGACCTCTTACTTCATTTCTTTACACTGGAGTCTTAAAGGCGGATTTTCAAAAGCACTCAGAATTGGCCTAATTCTTTTCCCATTGACTTCAATGGGAGCAGTGATATCTTTTAAAAGTCCTACAATTCATGTTTTGTTGTGATTTCTAGAATACGATCTGTGACGGTATCCGAATCAGATGATTGGCTGCCTATGATATAATAGGAAAGAAATCTACACTCTGATAGGTTTACAACAGTGTGCAGGTCAATGTCTCTGTTTTGAACTAGTCATTTAAAGATGCAGCTAACGCTCAGGAAATCTTGGCAACTGATTGAACTGAATGGAAAATTATAGTGGGAAGAGAATGGTCATCTTCTAGAAGTCTGAAATGGAAAACTTCACACTGTTAAACACTTGTTATGATGCAAAGCACTTTGTATCCTTTTCTTTTCCCCCCATCACCATGCTGCTTTGCTTTCCTCTGCTCTATAATAAGCAGAGGTAGGCCTGAGCCAATATCCTAAATCTGAGCAGCCCCAAACTCTGGGGAAGCTGGATTCAAATGTGGCTCAGGATAAAGCCCATCTCAATGGCAAAGGTCAAAGATGACAATAAATTTTTACTGTCTCTGTATCTCATGGTAAAATTTTAGATGGAAGAAGCTCACATCTATGGTAGTTCATACACATCACAGTGGAGATTTTCAAAGACACAAAGAGGAGCTGGGCACCCAACTACTACTCATGGCTTTGAACATTTGTCCTCATGTTTCCCTTTGATCTAGCCACTCGTTTGTCAGGTGATCATATTCTGTAAAGAGTTTGCTTTCTAGCTGCCTCTTTAGCTGTTTTTTTAATTTATTCTTGGTTATACCTTTTATTGCTGTTGTCGGCAGTTTGATACAATCTACACATTGTAATTACTGTCTGGGTAAAGCAATTCCTCATTACTGTTTTAACTCTATTTTGTACCTTCAGCTCATGCCTTCTGTTTGAACCCATCATCCTTCCATGAAATAGTTCAATGGAATTTATCTTCCCTATACTCATCAGAATGCCACACACCTCAATCAATTACTGTCCTTTCTGATGGATATAAATGTAACTTTCCTATTCTCTACATAACTCTACAGCCCATGACACCGTTTATTATCTTTGTTGCTCATTTGGCTTTTAATTTAAAATATTTACACCATTCCATTTATGGTAGAGAGACATCTGCACAGTCATGAACTTTCCCCTTTCCTTTCCAAAAGAAACAGGCTGGAACCGAAGGAAAAAAATCTTTACCTGTCAGGTACCAATCCATCACCCATAAATACTTCAGAAAACACAGAGTGTCAAATCCATCTGGTTAGCATCTGCAGGTAGAGTGAGATGGGAACCCTACCTCTGATTTTGCTCAATCCTTTTGCTTGGTCAGCAAACAGCTTGTTTTAAATACAGAGCCCTCACGTATGTGGGACAGAAGAAGATTAATTAAACAGGTGCTTTAAGCCCAGAGCTAGAAAATTCACTGATAACATTTCTAAATGAGATATGGCTAAGTTTATACTTAGTTACA
The DNA here is from genome assembly GCF_003597395.2 of Chelonoidis abingdonii. Lineage (NCBI taxonomy): Eukaryota > Metazoa > Chordata > Testudines > Testudinidae > Chelonoidis > Chelonoidis abingdonii. The sequence continues at coordinate 22,879,855 of NC_133783.1, forward strand.
ACCACTGTTGTATCCACCTGGAGAGTGTGCTTGGGTATGAGTAACATGCAGAGAGGGAAACAAAAGATATGCTCTTCTTTGGGAAGGAGCAAGGACTAGTTTTGTTTGTTCTGCATTATAGATTCTACCTGAGGAAGCTGACTAGTTTTCAGGTTCATAGTGCTGTGAGACAAGAAGGAATGAGAGGAAGATAGAATAAAAGAAAAGAAAAACATTATTTTCTTCTGAGTGGTGGAGAGGGGTTTGTGGACTGATGCATGTGTGCTCTCTACTCTGGAGAACTGAGCTGAAATCTTGGATCAGGTCACTGGTGAAGGTAAATATCTGGGTCTTAGCATATAGCCTACTGAGCTTTTGTCTGCATTACACTTCTTCCCTGCACTCTCCCCTCCCACAATTTGGCACAATTTAAAATGATTGTGAGTTTCTCCTCAAGAGAGACCTCAGAAGTTGAATACCAAGTAGCATGGGAGGGCAGCAGGACTGAAGAGATTTCACACTACTGTGTAGGGATCAATGACTGGGACACTAAGGGTGCTGCAGGTCAGAACTGAGAAGAATATGGGAAACCACAAATGAAACAGCTGCAGTGTTCCATGTCATGGAGGAGATGCATTGACTGGAGCTGTGTGGGTGAAGCTTACGCAGTGCTTGCCCACTCAGGCCATGTCTGCATTACAAAGTTAAGTTGACTTTATGTAAGTTGACATTGGGCCCCCTATTTAAGCAAGTCAATCTTGTGTGTCTACACTACACTCATTGTGTCAGTGGAGTGCATCCTCACTAGCAGGGCTTGCATCGACGCACGGAGCACTGCACTGTGGGTAGCTATCCCACAGTGCACATAGCCGAGTGAAAATTTGGTAGTAGTCAAGTGGAATTTTGGGTTGGGCTTGAAATGCCTTATGGGTCCAAAATATGGGCCTGGGTGATTATGGGAACATGGTGTTAGCCTCCAGCGATGCACTTATCTCCCTCCCTCCCTGAAATCAATGGCAAACAAACCAAGCCTTTTTCACGCTTCTTTGCGTAAGCCTGGGTTACCTGCGTGGATGCCATAAGCACGATAAGCATGGACCCTGCTCAGCTGTACAGTGTAGTGAGCATTACAAACACCTCGCACCTTATCCTGCAGTATTTACACAGCCGATAGAGGAGCTGCCGCGTGGAACAATGTGATGCCACGCAAACAGCCCTGCTGGAAAACACAGAGTGGAGCAATTCGCAGTTGCTGGCGACAGTCACGCATCACCTTGACATGGTTGAACACTGTTTCTGGTCCAGGAAAAAACTCCTGACTGGTGGGATCACATCATTATGCAGCTATGGGATGATGAGCATTGGCTGCAGAACTTTTGAATGCGTAAGGCCATTTTCCAGGAACTATGTGAAGAACTTTCCCCACAGCACAGCAATACTAAACTGACAGTTGAGATATGAGTGGCAATAGCTCTGTGGAACTTGCAACGCCAGACTGCTACCGGTCAGTGGGACATCAATTTGGAGTGGGTAAATCTACCACGGGATCTGTTGTGATCCAAGTTTGCCGGGCCATTAACAGACTTCTGCTAAGAAGGGTAATCACTCTGGGCAACGTGCAGGACATAGTGGATGACTTTGCTGCAATGGGGTTCTGTAACTGTGGTGGGGCAACAGACAGAATGCATATCCCCATCTTGGTACCGGTCCACCTTGCCAAAGAGTACATAAACTGAAAGGGGTATTTCTCAATGGTGTTGCAAATGCTGGTGGATCATATGGGCCACTTCACTGACATCAGCGTGGGATGGTCATGAAAGGTACATGACGCATGCATCTTTAGGAACACAGGTCTGTTCAGAAAGCTGCAAGCAGGAAATTTCTTTCCAGACTGCAAAGTAATCATTGGTGATGTTAAAATGCCAATCGTGATCCTGGGAGACCCAGCCAACACCTTTCTCCCATGGCAGCCTGGACAGCAGTAAGAACCAGTTCAACCACAGGCTGAGCAAGTGCAGAATGGTGGTGGACGTGCCTTTGGATGTTTAAAAGGTCTCTGGCACTGTTTGCTTACGGTTAGACCTCAGCGAAAGCAATATCCCCATTGTTATTGCTGCCTGCCGTGTGCTCCATAATATCTGTGAAACAAAGAGAGAAAAGTTTCCATCAGGGTGGGAGGTTTAGGCAGATGACTGGCAGCCAATTTTGAGCAGGCAGACACCAGGGAAATAAGAAGAGCATATTGAGGGGCTCTGCATCTTCATGAGGATTGGAAAACCAGTTTCAGCAACAAACCAGAGTAACATGACACTTATCTGTGTTGTTCCTTACCAAACTGTCACCTCCACTGAATTTTCTCCCCTGTGTCACCCCCGCCAACTACTGTGTGTTGAATGACTAAAGAGCCTTTTCTCCTCAGCCTGTTAACTGTTATTATGTACACAAATATACAGAGACACCAAAGAAAAGTAAGATAACTTGGGCCAAAGGGCTGATAACACTGTGGGGGGAGAAATAAGGAAAGCTTGCTTACAGATGCACTGCAGTAACAATCAAAAGTGTGGGAATGGGCACCTTCTGGTCCTTGTATCTTCTCCTGGTGTTGAATGCCAGGGATACTGAACTTTCCTTCTCCCACCCCCATAGGATGTTTTGGGGGAGGAGGATGTAGAACTGAGTGATGCTGGCAGCAAGTTCAGCATAGGTTGCAGAGAGACTCTAGCATCAGCTGCCTTTCTTGAACCTCAACCAGATACCTCAACATGTCTGATTGCGCCTTCATAATCTGCAGCATCTCTTCCTGCATGGCACACTCTTGTTCCCTGCGTGCCGTCCTGTCCTCCCTGTCCATGTCCAGGTTCTTGGATAGTGTAATCCTCCATGCTCTGAGCTCCACCTTGTTACTCTTGGAGATGTACATTAACTCATTGAACATGTCCTCCTGAGTCTTCTTTTTCTGCTTTCTAATCTGTGAAAGTCTCTGTCCTGGTATGGAGGATGCGCCAATGGACAAGGTTTCAGCTGCAAGGAATGCAAAGCACAAAGGTAGTATTGACAGTGCATACATTGTTTCTGGTGCAAGGTTAATTTTTTTTTATAACAAAAACTCCCCTCAATACACTTCTTTGCAAGGCACAACATAATCACAACTGCTTACAGGACACTTAGGTGAGCAGAAGGGACTCAGTAGAGTAGACACATACATTATTAGATCGACTTATGTGGACCTAAGTTTGTAGTGTAGACCATGCCTCAGTGACCAGATTTTGTCTTTAAGCCACTAGCCACATCTGAGAGGTGTGATCAGAGGCTGTACAGCAGGAATCCTCAAACAATTTCTAACTGATTCACCCACATTCTGCCAGGGAGACAGGACACATGCTGGAGCAAAGCTCCTACACTCTATTGTAGCAGTCAGCATGTATTCTCCCCATAGGTTAGGCTACCTGTGCTGACTAGTGTGGAGTGGGGTGGGGGCTGGGGGTAGGGCAGCTTGTGCCTCCTACATAGGCAGCAGCACTAGTCTAGAGCAGTGCATTGTGATTATGGCTGCCTCCTGCACAGGGTTGTAAAGGACGTGAGATGGCTCCTTGTGCTGTCTTTCTGTTCTTTCTGTTCCCCTTGAGCACCTGCACAGGATGGCCACAATCTGTCTCTTCATCTTGCTTTAGGGTCTGATCCTAGAAAGAGATCTTCAGGAACAGACCCTTATGCCTGCACAGAACCCCACTGACTGTAATGGGTCTTGTCTCTTCACGTGCCTGTATAGGTTCTTGCTTGCGGATCCCTTTGGAAGGTTGGAGCCTTGGCCACGCTATCAGCTTCTCATTTTCTTGAGAACCACATTCAGGCACATACACACAAACACACGTGAAACTAAAACAAAAGTACCTTCAACTTTAACATGCCTGGAACTGTTCATTTAATGAATTATTTAATACCTATCGCTTATATAGCACTTTTGATCAGTCGATCTCAAAGGGCTTTGCACAGGAGATCAGGATCATTGTTCCCATTTTTACAGATGGGGAAACTGAGGTGCAGGGAGGTGAAGTGACTTGCCCAAGATCACTCAGCAGGCCAGTGAGTGATGTGATGGGGAAAAAGTAGTTCTCTTAAGCAGGATGTGACTGAGATATTAATGGAATCTTTTCAGTTGGGTCCTAATCTGGCACAGTTTTGACTGAGTAGATCTCTGCATGTAAGTTAGAGAAACACCACAGTAGTTTGGTAAAGCCAGCAGTCACACTAATGGAAACTCTTTGTGTTTATATGTAGAAAAGCCAGTGGGAACTCATATGATGGGCTGACTTCATGAGCTATGATCCTTCCCTCCCAAATCTTCCCAAGCAAGCACCTAAAAGAAATACTATAAATGAACTATAGCTGTGCATTACATCTGTGACCAAAATCACTCATGTGGCAAGGTAAGAAAAACTGATGCACTTTTTCCTGTTAGCTGTCAGTGAGCTGTACTTCTTTCTCTTTATTTTGAATGTTTCTTCCTATAGATTGAAGGTGTGAAAACGAAGTAGCTGAGTTGTTCTTCCACCTGAGAGATATATGAAATGACACACATTAAAAGTGACAAATTGACAAGGATTTGGAGACTCTTGAAATTAATAAATACTTACATGTTAATATTTTCATTATACCGTGTATTTTACCAATTTATCAACCTCACAGGGGTATTGAAGATTAATTAATCTTTGTATAACCACATATTATATTATTTCTTTAGGTCAGGATTTTCAAAGTAGCCTAAGAGAGTTGGGCTTCTAAATCTCATTATCATTCAGTGGGAGTTGGTGTATGATTTTTTTAGACTCCTTTGAAAATGATGGTTTGTAACCCATTAACAAATTAGCCTGCAAGGGAGTACCCTGAGAGATGGGAGTATATCTGAATGTGCACACATGTCACTGCTTTGAAGATGGAGGAAGTATTGTCTCTTTTTTAGCCTGCAGACATTTTCAACATTAAAATTAAACCAGGAAAAGAAAACGCCACTTTGAGAAATGTAATTTTTTTTAAAGGCATAAGGATCTAGCTCACTGAGGTCTCTGTCCAGCATAGCTGAAGCTAACATCTTAAGTTCTTTTTTTAGTAGTGAAGATTCCAGTTTCTAATAGAATTCATCAGCATTGTGGTTAGCCTTATCATGGCTTCACTGATTGAGGCAGACTGTGACAAAACAGGACTTTCACAGTTTACATAGTCTGATTTTATAAGTTAAACCTTTCCTGCAACTGCATCTCATCCTTTTTCTATCCAGAATCTCTCTCTCTCAAGAGAGAGATATAGATATAGATATATAGATATATATAGAGATTATACACACGCACACGCTTGCACACACAGAGCATGTGGTGGTGGCATTCATGTGATAAATTGCATTTTTTGTGAACCTCTGATGGTCTCATTTGTGCTCTGGCCAATAATCCATCTCCAGTAGGTCTAATCGTAGAATTCCATTCTGAGGAACTGGTTCAGATAGTTGCCTTTATAACAGTTACAATAGCAGCAGCAGAAAAAAAAGAAAAGAAAGCCAAATAAATGTCCCATGACTAGATTATTGGGTCCAGCCAAGCCCAGCTCAGCACAATACCTGAGGAAAAGGGGGCCAATGGTGGCTGTATGCCTGTTTCCTGGGATAGCCTCACATCTTGAATTGTGTTAAGCTAATTGTTGTGTAAGCTTGTGAGCCTTCTGCTCCAAAGCCACTTGTGTTAGAGCAGTAAAAAACATGAACTGTGTGTGTGGTAGTTAAGGGAGACTGGAACTGGGGTGCAGGAGCACTGTGCCAGAATGGCCTTTGCATCAGACAGTCTGAAAGTGTGTGCATGTCAGGAGGCCTCTATGCTTAACAGTATTTCTATAGAAGCTAAAGAAACCAACCCCAAACCCTCATACAAACAAGCCAAGAAAAGGTCGATTTAGACCTTAATGTGAGGCAGCCAGCTCGGTGTCTGACCTTGTGGCTCTGGTAATGATTTAACTCCCTGAATGAGACATTCGTAAACCTGTCAGGAGTGAGGTTCTTGCTCCCTGTCACTGTGCAACTCCAGCCAAGCACTCTAGCTAAGGGGGAGGACTAGAGGGGGAAACCTTCAGCTCACGGACGTAGTCTCTGTCCTCAGGGTCCCCCACCTGGCCTCCCTTCAGCCATCTGGTGTGGCTGGCTGGTTCTATTGATCAAATTCCACTCAATAGCCCTACTCTTCAGCTAGACTGGGCAAAGCCAATGTTTCAACCTCCCTCCCCATTAATGATTCCAGAGGGACTGCTGATTTTAAATTTATCACTATTCCTTTAAAAATAAACCATTATTTATCTTCCCTCTCCCTCTCTTTTTCTCCCTCTGTCTCTCTTTCTTAAAGCGCTGGTATTTCATCATTCTGACCAGTGACTTCCAAACACTCCTCCCTCCTGTTTCTTTTGGTTATATGAGGTTTTCCCCACCTTCCCTTGGATGGCTGACGATTGTTTCATTATTGCTACTGAGATATATGTATTTTCCTGTTTCTCTGAGATTGTACCTATCCCCTTCCCTCCTCCTCACTAGCATCCCACTATGATATGTAAGTAGCTGTCTATTCAGCCTCTCTTCAGTTCATCCATAGCGGAGGCCACAGTAAAGTTGATCCATAACCTCTTTTGATCGTCTTTTGAAACGTCAAAAGGAAATGTCTTTTGAAACGGCTCTCCCTAAGAGAGATGGCATTCTGATGGTCACACATGTAAACTTTGATACCCTGGAGAACTGTAGACACTAAACAGTATTTTAAATCGTGCTGCAACTGAGTTAGAGCTGAGTTCACACTAGTGAAAAGTATGGGTTTCAGTTTAAATAAATACCAAAAATATTAGATGCTTATGTTGATATGGGCACCTACATGACTTGATATAGTCTCTTTTAATACATCCTAACTATCAGTGACATGGCCTGAAACAGAGAATAATGTATTATTTTTGTTGCATGGCCATCTGTATGTCATGTTCCTTAGAGGTTCAAAAAGCACCTTCACTGCATCCACCTCTTGCCAAATGATGAACTACACAGTATGGTATTAACTTCATGTAATTCCTACATACACAATTATGCCCTATCCTCTGGAGGGCATAATTGTAAGACCTATGTAAACCATGCTGAATTTTGTTCACAAAATGGTTTTCAAACTGAACCCTGATGGCAGGCTCACAGGGATTGGAAGAAAATCAACTCCTGTAGAGGTACTTGAAGGTACAAGATAGAAAGAACTCCTCACCCCTAAGCTCTACTGTTCCCTCCATCCTGTAACAAGTCTTAGGACTTCTTTGCCTTCAGCATCTTCAGAGGAGTCCTGCAACTTATTATCAGGAAGGCTGTCAGGCTGGAGCAACAGAGCATGGCATAGGGAAGGGAGATTTGCTAGCTTCATAGTTCTGAGAGAAACTTTATGCTCATGGTCATTGAACTTTCATGAGGATGGGTTGAGGTTAATGCATGCAGGTCTACCTGGAATCAAGGCTGATTTTAAGTGCTTTGTGCTTTGAGTCCAAACATTTTGCAGAGCTCTAATAACTGTACTCTTATTTTTTTCCTGCTATGCTCATTTATTAAGGATCCTTCTGTGCTTTTTTAATTTTGGAAGTGAGCATCTTTGAAATCATGTCTGTTAGGTACCCCCTCTGTTAAAAGTTGTGGTTAAAATTTCTAGTTTCATTGTATTTTATTTACCGGTTTACAATACAAAGCCAATGGGTCGAGTTTGCAGTGGAGATGGGTCCAAACCAAAACTCTGGATAAAAAACACCCTGAAATGTGGGGAAGTTCAGATATATGTCTTAGCTGAAATCCTTACTTTGTTGAAGCCAATGGGAGTTTTGCGATTGCCTTCAATAGGGGTTTCCTCTCTAGCCTTTGTGGCTTGCCTCCATCCCTAACTGTCAATGATACCATGTTCATGGCACTTGTGACTCAAAATTGAGCCATAAACTCCTAGCCTGGCAGCCTCAAACATTTCCAACAGCAAAACAGTTCTGCAATGGGTAAGTGAAATAAAAAGGCTACTGGAAGCCAATACAGTGTAATTGGAGATTATTTTTTTGTCACTTTTACAAAGTTAAAAGAGATTTTTACTTTGGAAATATGTTACTTCATTTGTCCTTGCATACTAATGATCTGCCTTTAAACACCAGAACCCAAGTTCGCCAGTAATGGTACATGAAAGTTTAAGCTTTTCTGTTAGTGAGCTCCCTATGGGGGATTCTCTGTGAGGAAGGGCAGCCTCGGGTACCCTCTTGGTCTGTCCATGTCACCTTTCCATTTTGTGCCACCTGCTTTTAGGGCTTTCCACGGTCCATCACTGCAACTTCCCCTCCTGGTGGAGTTTCCACATCTGGGGTATCAGAAACTGATATAAACCAAGGCTGGCTGGACCCAAATATCAGCTTCTAAGGAATAGTTCTGAAAGGTGGAGTTTATAAAGGAAAATGCTGGAAACATTATTCACAGTAGTCTTGTCCCTGCAGTCATGGAGCTATATGTTCCACATGGAATGCTGTTGTCTCTCACAAGCATTTCCCAGCAATCATGGTCTTTGGCTGTGTTCAGCTACAATGCAGCCATGGATTTTTATTTTTATTTTTTGTAAGGGGGTCAAAGAAGAAACCCAAGTCAGAGAGGAAACTAATTCAGAAATAAATAAGTGCAGCTGGCTATGGAATAGGAGAACTGAATGGTCACTGTGCAGAACCAGTGCATTCTGGAGAGCTGTCTCAGCTTCCTGCAGGATGACATGGACATGTCTATAGAGTATGGCAGCTAATTGCAACTGAAAGGGAAGCAGGAGAATCTCAGCCTCTGGGAAAGGAGAAGCACCCTGCAGGGACTAACTTGGATAGCCAGTTTCTAACCTTTTGCCCCTGGAGATGTTGTTTGGGACTCTAAGATCATTCATTGGATTGGAAAAGAATCTTTACCCCTCTTCTCCCATTTTCTTCCATCCCATCCCCATCCCCTAGCTCATGCCCTTCACGGAGAAACCCCATTCAGTCATTTCGGGAGAGGAGTTCAATTAGCTCAGTCAATCGTCAGTAGAAGAAAGACACAAAGGGTCACAATGTGTGGGCCTCATCCAGGCCTGGGATGGCTTTGAAGCTGTGATTTGCTCACCCTGGGCAGAACCAAACAAATGCTAATTCACCTGCAACTCACAGGGGCTGGGGGAGGGAGGGTCCGGGGTGTGTGTTCTCCTCTCAGGCTGTGGATGGTTGAACAGGCTGGTTGAATCTGATGGAGCAACTAGAAAGGATATCTTGTGTGTGTATGAACGGAGACCCCAGAATCTCATTACTTTCTTTTCCCCTTCCCCCACTGTCTCCCTGCTGTCTGGCCCCAGCTTCATTTAGGGTGACTGATGAAAGATATAATCCTTTTTCCTTTTCACTCCTCTGTGTTGGTGAAAGGGAAGCAGTCTGCAGCCAAACAAGAGAAGCAGTGGAGAGAAAGCAGTGACTGATGAGTGTGTGCACTGATACTACTCCTGCCACACAGGCCTGGGTTATGTCCCATTTTAAGGTATTTCTGTCTCAAAGATCTATAGAGAGAGTAGTCCAGAGTCTCTGGTCTGGCCAAGCTGAATTTGGCTTTATCCTCCTTTATACTCTCCTGATTCTGAGGTCTGCCAGTGGCTGATCAGTCCCCAACATAAATCAGAGCAACTTACAAGTTGCTGTAATTTGTACTCAGCTGCCCATGGCCCCAAAGAGCTGTTATGGCATCTGAGAATTGGCAGGGTATTGGAATGCCTGGACCATCCCTTCTTTCTCGTGGATGTGCCTTCTGGGTTGAGTCTGGGGAAGGAGAACACTCTTGGGGCTGGTTCTGCTGGATTCTGGCTATTTTGCACTACCGGAGTGGTGAAAAACAACTGACATAGGACTAGGACTTGGCCTGGTCTCTCTCTGGGCCAACAAATCTTCCCTACCCAGGTCAAAAATGAGAAAGTGCTCTGAGGTGCTTTTTTGTTCTTCTTTGTCCTTTTAAAAAAGACTTTGCATTTAGAGCTGTCCCAGGGCTAGTGACATCTGTCCCACACTCAAACAGGTAGCAACATTTTAATAATATTTTGCACAGCAACTTTAATCAGGGGGTGTCAGATACTTTATCAGTATTAATTAAGTAACCTCACAACACCCTATGGTTGGAGGGAGAGTATTATTACCCTCATTTTATAGATGAAGTTAAGTGACACACAGCAAAGTCATACAGCTAGGAGCAGAACCCAGAACTCCTGGCTCCTAGTCCCATGTTCTAACTAGATTCCCTCTCTGTTGTCTTTTACAGCACTTAATTCTCTAATTAACAGCAGGAATTAAACTTTCTTAGAGCTTTAATGAGTAATTTATATGCTGAAGAAAATTTTTAGATACCTCTCACGTAAACATAAATCTATAGACCTTCACACATTTCTAATTTTTTTTGATGCTTTGGCTTATTTTCAAAGATATTTGTGTTTAAATAAGGGCTTTTCTTCCCTCACAGTCCATCTTCTTCCCCAAGAGGACATAATAATGAACCTGTCACATTACATCTACCTTTGAGTTGGTTGGTACCCTGTGTGTGCCTGGGCAAGCGGCAGGATGGCTGGTCCCCTCTGTAATTTGGTACAGAAGGCAGCAACATTAAAAAGATGAACAGAGAAAGAAGATTTGAAGAAAAACTTCCAAGAATAATAATGTTGGAGAACGTATAAACCCAGCCCATGTTCAGCATCCGCTTTCACTGGCTTTCTTTGCTTGCTTCTGCTTTTTAAAATAGTTTTTGTAACAGTTAACCCTGGGACTTGTTACACTGCCCAGGGCACCAGTTGCATATTTCACCGGATGTTATGGGTATAAGTAGGGGTTGATTATAGGGAAAAAAAAAGACCCATCTCCATGGCTTTGCAGCACAAACGTTGCCCTTTTTTAGAAGTGGGCTATGAAGTTTGCAGAGGATGGAGTAAATAGGATTCATGTACATTTCAGCCTTCTCCATATTGTTTGGGTCATGTAGCCACCGCATACATGCCGAGGCCGTAATGTTTTGTCTGAATGAAAACTAATTTCAAGTTATATGCCTCTGACTGGAATTCTAGTGCCCATGGCTTTCTTGATTCTTTGTTTACTGTACAATGCTCATTCAGGAAGGTGTTTCTTTCAGTTGCTCAATTTGCTGGGGCTGTGTTATTATTTATTGTGTAACAACCTTGCAACAGTAACACATTTAGCTTGGGTTTGGAAATTCGCTTTTATCAGGGCTTCTTGGTTGCTTGCAGCCTGTTGCAGCAACGGGTTTGTTCTCTGGTCTGAGCAAATGTGATCATATTACACTCATCCTGCATTCATTATACTGCTCGTAAGTGCCAGAATCAGATTAATTTTAAATTGGCCTTGATGGTGCTTAAAGCTCTTACTGGTGTAAGCCTATATCTGTGATCTCTTTGAGCCTGGTCCTGAGGGAAACTGACACCACCTACCTTTCAGGGCCCTCACTGTTTCCTCTCATGTTAGCAGGTGGGCCCAAGGAGTGCAATTCATTTTTACATACCATCTTAAAACTGTGACTTTTCCCCTCCTTATGAGCCTTTTATCTACATCCACCCCTTCTGCCTTTTTCCTGTGTGTCACATCTGGTTTTATGAAGGTAATTTTATGACACTCCTACATATTTATTGAATTATTGTGCCAGCACCCAAGTGCTCAGATATGATCTGTGCAGGAAACATAAATTTTCAAGATCTACACTGGAAACAGATATTGCCATGATTTTTATGAATATTTTTCTCAGGGTCAGTGACCCTCTCCCTTCAAGAGAAAAAGAATATATTTTTGGAATCAAGTGATGATGAACAGAAAGTTTGTATGAAAAAGTGCTGAGATTCTTGATTTTGGGACTGGATGGTCATGTCAGTTATTAGTTTACAGTGACCTAGAAATCTCAGTGTGAGGCCAGTATTTATTCCCCAATAGCAAGAGAATTTTTCATAGATACTTTTCTTTTTTTTTTTTAAGCGTGATCCCTGGCATCTGTCTGGCCTTAATCCAGTGTTGCTGCAATGGGCGGTCCCTTACTATGGCCTGTTCTTCTCTCTGCCGGAACGCTGCCCACATTGTTCCTATCTGTGATATGTGGACACTGCAGATCCCCCGCCTCCCTAGACTTGGGTTTGGAGAATGCTTTCCTACCTCTTCTCGCTCCCCACACACACTCTCCAAATTGCATGGCCTATTAGGGAGCCCCATTGTGATGTAATTGGATTTCTCCCCTTGTTAGTTTGCAATGAAAATGTCATCTATATCAGGGAGGCGCTCATTCATCTCGAATTAAATTCAGTCGTCTCTTCGGTGAGCTGTGAAACTATTCACACAGCAGCAGGCAGCTGCAACTGGAGGCTTCCTTGACAATACCCCCACACTGCTGCCTGAGTGCAGCTTCCCCAGTCCTGCAGAGCTGGCTTGCTCCCATAGGGTGAGTCAGGGGAGTACTCTGTTTCCTGAAAGCTGCAGGTCTGCCCCAAATTTATAACCAAAAACTACCATCCTGGAAACACACGTGCACACACACAACAGAGAGAGATTAGAGGTGTTCTGCATCTACAGTTTCAAAAATGGCTACTGATTTTACATGTCCAACAAGAGGCAACTTGAGCCCCCAAAGAAAAGGATCCAAACTCAGTAGCCAGTTTTGAAAATGTCAGCCACAATGCATTGATTAGTTTCAATGAGGGAAGTATACATTTAAAATTAAAGGCTGTTGGTGGCTGAATACGAGACATTGTGATTAATAATTCATAATTTTATTAGGCTTTTAGGGAATTTTATATCACAGCTGCTCTAAGTGAAGTGTGACTTCCAGCCACACTAGATGGAGAGCATTACCATTACAATCTGTAGGGGAATGAACTTGATAGGGATTAGTGGAAATTGCCTTTATAATACAAAGTCATGAAGTGTTCTCATATTTTTGCTCAGATATCTTGCTCTAACATCACCATCAGACTACCGTTTGTTATGGGGTCCATTTACAGAGAAACAAAGCCAAACTATCTTTTATTAAGTGCTCTCACACACAGCTAAATTTTGGAATAGACAAAATATAGTAGATTGTGTCTGATTTTCATAAAATTGTACATATACATTTATCTGTGTATGAACTAGGGAAAATGTCTGACATTTGTGACATATTAATTTTGTATTCATTTTATTCATCATTAACCATATCAATAGACTAGAACTGAATTCTAAATACAGTATGATTGCCCTCTGGTGGCCAAGTTAATGGCTATACTTTTTCAAACAACACTAACCTACTGAATACTGAGGAAAGTTTGTTTTACATTTCAAAGCTATTTAATTCACATCTCATTGGGGCCAAATGCTAACTGAAGAGGCCATACATTGCTTTTTTTCTTACTGTCAAGTGATCACTACAATTTTAACATTTAATTATCTTCATCCTCCAAAAATACTAAGCAATTAAAAATATCTAAACAACTTTACGTACATATAACAAATATATGATAAACTTTAGTTACTAAGATGAATTTGCAATGAAAAAGCAAAACCAAACAACAAGATTGGATTTTAGGGGATTTCAGTGCTAATGGGGTAGAGGGAAACTCTGGAAGAATAAATAGGAATCTCTGTTAGTTGAAACTTGTAGAGTTTTCTCTCCCCTATACTGAGGGAGAAGTGGGGCCCCAAACCAGTATGGCATTGGTATACAACACACCTGTCTAGAGGAATAGTTTGTCTAACCATCTAAATTTTGAGCCTCTTGAAATTTCCTCATTTTTCAATTGGTAGGCCGGTTTGCTGAGTGCTTTTTTACTGGTTAGTTCGTTTGGTTTGTTCTGTGGAGGCTAGTCTACTGCATGCTCAGATGCAGCAGAGAATCCTGTGGCACCTTATAGACTAACAGACATTTTGGAGCATGAGCTTTCGTGGGTGAATGCCCACTTCGTCAGACGCATGTCATGCGTCTGACGAAGTGGGTATTCACCCACGAAAGCTCATGCTCCAAAACGTCTGTCAGTCTATAAGGTGCCACAGGATTCTCCGCTACTTTTACAGATCCAGAATAACACGGCTACCCCTCTGATACTTGACTACATGCTCAGATGTAGTTTGTCTGAGATTTTGTTTTTTATTTCAGTTCTCTTGTAATGATAGAAGCAAAGTATGAATAACTTAAAGTGGAAAAGAAAATTATTATTTCAGTTTAGTGTTAATTGGGCAGTGGAAAACTGTTGCCAGTACTAAGAGAAGTGTAAGCCTCCTATCCCTCCAATGTGTATTCAAAGCATGTGCTTAGTGAAGCATGTACAGGTCAGATTCAGGAATGCTTTCCCTAAATACTTTAAACAGCGAGAAGGATTCTAACTGGGAAATCACAGAAAACCTGTCTACCTCTGCTACTGCTGATCCCGTGCCTGAATTTATGATGCCAATTTTATAGCTCATTATTACTCCTGTTGCTGTATATGTGCAGACCATAGGTCATAGGACTCAGTAATGCTTTGTTGTATGTGTACACAATATATTGTAAATGCTATGTGTGATTATCTGTGTGTTGCTCTGCCTTCCCTTGTCATCTCTCTGCAAGCCAAAATTGTGACAAATAGTTGTCCATGACCCCATATTTGTACTTGAAATTTTGAAAATTGAAGTTGATCTGTGAAAAGTTTTTGGGTCCTCACAATTTCACAAAAGGCTAAATTGAACAGGCTTGAACACTGCGTGGAACAAACTGGTAAAAACTCCCCCAGAACATTTTTCAGCACTTGTGATCAGGACTAAATATGATCACATTAAACTCCTAGACAGTTACCAGCATGGTTTATCTGGCCAATGTAGACAGAACCTGGGGTATGTGTGTGGCCTGTAGCACAAACAGACATTGCACACTTTATCCTTCAGATACTTGGAGCTGGAGAGATTGATTTTAAAGCCAAACCCAAAGGGATTTCCAGGAGTCAGAGGGCATCTGCAGCATTCAGTTCAGTTTTAAAGGTAAGTGAAATGTGTGGTCTAAAGGGCTTGACAGCATCTCTTTAAGGATTTCTTTATTTCTGAAGGAGTGGGGGGAGGGGATTAATGTTGTGGTCCTAAATGCCCAACCAGCTTTCCCCACTTCCTTTTTGTTTTTTATCTGTTAAACTCCATCACTAGAACTCACAATGGAGACCCCCCAGCGAAGAAGGTCTATCTTTGTGAGTGTCCATCTTGGATGCTTTGCTTCCCCATGGAGGTGCAAGCAATGGGAGACCAGAGGAGATAAATGGGGTCATCACTCTGTCTCTCTGTCCATGTCACATGGTTCAGCCAGTTGATTTCAACTAAGATGATGCCAAAGGTCTAATTAGATCCAGACTGACAAAATATAACCCATCCTTATGTCAATAAACATGTCCCATTTAAAGCTTTCTGATCTTGAAAATGAACTGTTACTGTGAACTCTACACAGGGTAATTTGGACTGAGGAGAAATGGAGTGCCTCTACAAAGCAAAATTTGTTATGTCAGGGGACCTGACTGTGTCAGAACCTGGTAATACCCTCATGGTGTTATAAAGCAGTATATTCCTGTGTAGAGAGAACTAACCATGTTACTAAACTGTTTCAGAGTAGCAGCCGTGTTAGTCTGTATCCGCAAAAAGAACAGGAGTACTTGTGGCACCTTAGAGACTAACACATTTATTTGAGCATAAGCTTTCGTGGGCTACAGCCCACTTCATCGAATGCATAGAATATATTCCATTCTATGCATCCAATGAAGTGGGCTGTAGCCCACGGAAGCTTATGCTCAAATAAATTTGCTAGTCTCTAAGGTCACAAGTACTCCTGTTCTTTTTACTAAACTGTGTTACAATCCTGGAATTTACAATTCTAGAGCAGCCTAACTCTAGTCTGAACCCATGAACTGAACTGCTGCCTATTGTTAGCCAGGATTCACAAACCAGTCTCTAGGCTAAACCTAGCATGCCCTCACAAACTGCTACCAAACTTTACTCCAGTGTAGGTTAACAGTCATCCCCAAACCATATACTAGCCTCAGCCTGCCATTGCCTACAAATTATCTCTAAAATAGTCTCTGTGTTAACCATAGCTTAGTCCCAGATACTTGTGCCGGATCTCACACTCACCTGAGCACCCCCACTCCCAACTTTAAACCAGTCACAAGCCCTGCCCTAGTTTAAGCCTACAAGCTGATCCCCAATTGGCCCTGAATTCAATCCCATACCATCTCCACCCCATGAATTTGTCCCAGTTTGAGGCACTTTAACTGTCCGGCAAACCTGGCTTGTGGGATAGCTTTGTGAAAGTCAGGACAGTCCTAGAGATTTGGAGACAAGTGGTCAGTGTTTCAGAATTCTGATAGGCTGTAGCCTGGGCACTGGGACACTTTAAAAAGTGGCAGCGCTGAAAGCCAGCTCCCTTACCCCTGTCTGCGCCCCCTGACCCCAGGAGGGACCGGGAGCGGTGTCGGGTCTCGGGGAGGTCGGACGGAGGTAAGGGGGCAAAGACTGGGGGTGGGCACGGGGCCAGGAGCGGGGGACTGGGTGCAGGGCCCCGGGTACGGGGCCAGCTCCAGAAGAGCAGAGCCCTGGGCGCGGGGCCCCTATCACAGGGCCAGCGACCGGGAAGCGGGGCCAGCGGCAGCCGGGACCCAAGTCCCGGGAGCGGGGCCCTGGTGCGGAGCCGCAAGCACGGGGCCAGCGGCCGGGGAGCAGGGCTAGGAGCCAGGACCCAAGCCCCGGGCTGGGGCGTGGAGGCCTGGGCGCTGGGCCAGTAGCCCCGCGTAAAACCTGGGGGTGCTGCAGCACCTCCCGCACCCCTAGTTTCCACGCTGTGCCTATGCCTTGGGCGCACTGCCCCATATTCCCTTCTCTTTGTGCCAGGGGCACTCACCATACCTAGATTTCAGATGCATCAGGATTATCAGAGTTGATCAGAGTCATGGTGTGAATGAACATGCAGGCCAAGGGAGAGGAGTGTAGCATAAATACTGTGCAGAGAGAGGGGCTGACTGCAAAAAAAAAAAAAAGCTCTCTAATCTGCACAGCCAGTTCAGAGAACTGTAGTTTACTGTGGAGCCTGAAGAGGGGTTTGCTCAGCTCTGAAGAGCCTTGGCTAGAAGAGAAACTGCCTGCTCCCGCACCTCGCTCAACTAACATCCTGTGATGTCAGCCTGGAGGAAGTAGCAGTTTGGGTACAAGTCAGTCAGACTGTATGGAGTAAACAGAGAGCGAATCAACGAGGTGAGTATGCTATTTCTGACAGTTTTTCTCGGTAATCTGCTCAGGAAGCAGTACAGCCTCTTCTGCTTTCCCTTCTCCTCCCACCACCCTCAGATCGGCTTCTTGCAAAATTTCAAAATTATGTCAAGAAATGTAGGGCAAAGAACAAGAGTTTCTAAGTACCGTGCAGAATAACACGGGCAGCTTAGATAGTATAGTGTTCCTGCTCAGACTAATTTAAGCCATATACTTGACCCAGAGGAATCTGTTAGTGCTGTGCCTCTACTTTCCCAGCACATGTGGTACGATCAGCATGTTCATGTGTCTGTGCATCTATCAGCCCTCCTGGGAGTGGGAGAGACTGGCCTTCAGATTCATATGACAAACTGGGTTACAGGCCATTTTGAGCCCTAGAGGGGAAACGCACTGCTAGCTGACTCTTTGAAAGGGATGGTCCCATGCATTGTGCATAGGGCATAGGTACGGCATAGCTGCTATGTTGGATCTTGCTTATCCCCGGGCACTGGATGGAAGGTTCTAACAATCCCTTAAAAAAAAAAGAAAAAAAAGAAAAAACATCAGTTTGCATTATAGGCAGAGGTTCAGGTCAATTCCAGTTTCCACTCGTGCTTTGAGCATTGGTAGTTCTAAAAGCCTGGAAACCACAAATGCCAAGTTTTAGAAACTAGGTCCCTGGGATAGATGTTTTGTGGTGGTCAGTTTTCTGGCTGTGTTATAGATTTGACTGGTCATACCAGTTTTTAATTCTTACCAGCAGAAACATGTGTTTGTTAAATTGCAGCACAAAATATTCTTCTGTGCAGAGCCCGCCTGCCTGTTTTTCCTAAGGTTCTGCTTCTTAGAGACTTGCTGTTACAAGAGGGAAAACCTTATTTTAGAACCTTTTTTAACTTGTAAAACAGCCGACTTTATTGCCATTTCTAAAATGATGTTCATATGACACTTTCAAAAGTAATTTTTGACAGCTTTTCAAAAATATCATCCTCTGGGGATTCCATAGCCATGAAATACTATCTTTTTCATTTTCTGTCAGTGGGATTTTTGCTGTGTCCATAAAAAGATACATTTATAGTGTGTGTAAGTAATAGCTAAAACGAGAGGAATAGACACACTTGTATCTTCCCATTCCCGAAGAGGCTAGACTGTGGTATTTACATCACTACCTTTGGTATGGTGTAATGTGGAGCTGCATCACACCAGGATGTATGCTGGGAAAAGGTGCCATGGTGTCTCTGAGCTTCTCTGTGGGCACATTCCTTAGGATGGAGCAGATTTCACCCCTGTTGCACAGGCCCTCCTCTGCAGGCTGGTGAAGAATGTGGGTTGCACCATGACCCCCTACCTGCTCCCTACTCCTCCCAACCCCTTGTTTTCTGTCTTTGCTCCCTGGTAGGCAGTAGGTGTGAACAGTCCTTACACTCCCCAGAGGCCTCTTGTGGGAGGCCCTTATACAGTCGTGCAAAGAGTGGGGGAAACTTCTTGCATGTCCCTCCTTGACTGCACTCACAATATGGCCCAAGATATTTAACTGGTTCCCCCTGAGCCTCTCTTCCCTCCTGGTTCAGTGTGAAATAGCTAATAACGCTCAGAGGGGAACTACAGGTCCATTCTCCTGTGTGTTACAGGTGTGACAGGGTGGGTATATTGTGTGACCCCAATGATGGTCCGGATTTTGGCCAATGGAGATATTGTACAGGATGATGACCCCCGGGTGAGAGCAAATGCTCAGCACAGGGAGAACACCTCCCGGCTGGTAATGAAACAAAAAAGTGTGAAAAAGTTCAGTGTGTTTTTGTAATTACTTAGATATTTTGCTCAAGGAAATGGATGTGCATCATAATTTACACCTTCAATGGATGCTTCATAATTAACATTCTCTTTAAGCTGCGTGCATGTGCGGCTGCATAGCAGTGTGGTACTACAGCACACCTCATGGCTGGAAGTATGGCTGACAGCTGGGCCCTCCTTCCAGAACCTGCAGCAGCTCCTATTTTGTGCCATGGCAAACCTCAAGCCAGCAGGGATTGGGGGTGGGGGGCAGAGAGAGAGAGAGAGTGTGTGTGTGTGTGTGGCCTGCAAACCTAGGATTATGAGTTCAATCCTTGAGGGGGCCATTTAGGGTTCTGGGTCAAAAATCAGTACTTAGTCCTGCTAGTGAAGGCAGGGGGCTGGACTTGATGACCTTTCGAGGTCCCTTCCCGTTCTAGGAGATAGGTATATCTCTAATTATTATTTAGGTAGGGCAGGGGGGCAGCTGTTCATGGAGCTGGCTGTGGAGAGGCTGGTCCCTGCCACTGGGAGCAGCCTCCAAGAGCTACCAGTGTGGAAATGAGCCTGGCCTGGCAGGGAGCTTGGCATGCAGGGAAGGGGAGACTGTGCAGCTACTGTTGCTGAGGCAGGAGTGCTTGGTCCGTGCTCCTGCCCACTCTGGGCTGCAATGGCAACTCCCTCCCAGGCACACCGGTTTGGGAGGCAGGGTCTTTTAGGAGGGTATGGTAGGGGGCTTCCTCAAGGGCTGAGGCTCCTGGGAAAGGGTGGGTGTAGAAGCTTATTGTAGGATAGATGGGGTCTCCTGGTTTCCTAACTGTGTGTGTTTTTTAACTCTAAAAATCTTAAAAGTTAATGGGTACTCAGCCACTGCTATGTATGCCTGTGTGTCCCAGGTGCTTGTGTATTACTAATGTGTTGTTTTAAAAATCCCTTACACTGTTCAATGCAATATAGTGTAAAATAATTTTTTTAAAAACAAGTCTCTGATTGCTACAAAAATGTAGCTCTCACTGGAGTTTAAAACCTGCTCAGAGCAAAGAAAATGTAGAGGGAACCTTGCTTATAATGTTCTGTCCAGAGAGCTAGGCAAGACAAAGTTGGGAGAAGCAGCATTCCACATTTTACTACAAAATATTGGAAGAATCATTGGGGTAGGCAGGGGAAATGACAAATGCTGGTGTGGGTGCAGAATGTGGGTAGGAATCTGAGTTCACATTAAGGGCCCCACCACCCCTGACCAAGGAAAACACACAGGAAGGGAAAAGATGCTGCAAATCATGGTGCGCTGTGACTGCTGGGCTCTGTAATGTGGGCATGTTGTCCTGGAGAATGGAATGAATGTTGAGGCCAGGGATCTGCAGGAAACATAGGTTTAAGTTCTCTAATTCCCAGACATTGGTTCAGGGCCAGTTCCAGGCATGGGTGATCACGGCAATTACCTTGGACGCCAACTTCCAGAGGGCACACTACTGCTGTGCTGCTCTTTTCTGTTTGTTTGTGTTTTGCTTGGCTGCTCTGGGGATGCAGAAAATGTCTTTCATCCTGCCCATGGCCATTCCTGCATTGGTTGTCCCTGTGCCAGCCCTCCTGGAACCAGCAACATGGCAGCCTGGCTGTGCGGGTGTCTTATTGCTATCAGCTGTCCTACTGAAGTGGTGCATTGTAAGTCCCTTTGTCAGCAGTGCTGGAGGAGCAAATGCTGGTTTGAACAGCATTGGCTCCAGCTTGGATTTCAGAAATCTAGTAGTAGTTAGAGGAGCACGATACTTGGCTCCACCCTCTTCTCTCCTGGCAGACCTTCCCCCTCCTGCAGTCCCATAAATCCCTGACCATGCAGAGTTTGGAAGGGCTTCAGGTTCTCAGGGAAGGAGCTGTTGTTCCCAGCCGTTTCCACCTGGCTGAGTTCCCCTACCTTTGTGTAAGTGGGTCTGGCCCCAAAGGATTTACATACAAGGTAGGTGGGTGAAATTCTGTAGTGTGAGGTATAGCCCAAAAGATGCAGTCCCTGTAATTGTTCTAATGTACCCTACTCTCCATTCCTCTCACCCCACAATTTCAACTTCAGTTTAGAGCGTAAAAGCCAAGCAGATCTTAAGAAATGTTTATGAGAGCCAGGGCAGTCAGTTGTGGTGCCTGCCCTCTGCGTCATTGTCTCTGTCTGTGACCATGGGATGATATTTTATTCTGAATTAAATAAATAGGAACATTTCTGAGATTTTTGCCTTGTTCTTTCCTTCAGCTCCCACCCCTTCTGTGAGTCTGATTCAGCAGGCTGAATTCCTTCTCTCTCTTGTTATGTTTGCAGGAATTTTTCAACGTGGCGCCTAATGCAGGCCATGCTCCACCGCAGCAGCAGGCTGCCAGGCCTAGGGAGCGCTCTCCATTTTCGGAACTGAACCAGCAGCTAGTGAACATGGGATTCCCCCTCTGGAACCTCGGTAACCAAGTGGTGGAGCCGGTGATGTCCATCCCGCTGCTTTTCCCCCTCATGATGGTGGGCATGCGTGGCCTTCTGTTGGTGGGCCTTATCTACGTGGTCTCACACCTGAGCCAGTGGTGACAGTGCCCTCACACTGGCCACCACTGCTTCCTATGTGGTGAAAGACCAGGTTTCCTTGTCAGACGTGGGTGTGTTTGTGAGTATGCCCCCCCACTGAGAGAGAGAGAGAGAGAGAGAGTGTGTGTGTGTGTGCGTGCACGCGTGCGTGCATGCAGGTGCATAGCTGTGTATCCTGAAAGAGGGGAGTGGTTTGAGCATTGGCCTGCTAAACCCAGGGTTGTGAGTTCAGTCCTTGCGGGGGCCACTTAGGGATCTGGGGCAAAAATCAGTACTTGGTACTTCTAGTGAAGGCAGGGGACTGGGCTTGATGACCTTTCAAGGTCCCTTCCAGTCCTAGGCGATAGGTATATCTCCAATTATTATTTTTTTTATTAAAAGTATCTGTGTGTAGTGTTCAAGGGGAATTGAAGTGTGGAGTTGGGATGCCCAAGGGCACAATCCCCAGATGTAGCATTTTTTCTCACATTAAGCTGCTCCTTTCTGAGGGTTGCCCAAGTGAGGCTTGGCTTGCCCAGGAGCTTCAGCCATCGGCTAGAGAGGCCATGCCCGAAGCCTAAACTTTGGTGCAGCTATAGAAAGGGTGTGACATGTCAAGTTGTGTCATCCAGCACTTATCAGATACAGTGCCTAGACCTGAGGGGAACTGAAACGGAAGCTTAATTTTCATCTGCAGGTATGAAGGGCAGTAGGGGTCTCCTAGGAGTAATAAAACAAACATGCATGAATGTGAGACAATTTGAAAATGGCCTGCAGAAGGCGGGGTTTGCTTTGTAATTACTAATCTGATCTTAGAGGTGTATTGGAAGGGAAGTTTAAATTAAAAGAAGAGATATTGATGGGCTTGAGCTGACAGCACAGTATATGCTACATCTTAAACGTATAGGATTGGAGGGCTATTAAAAGGGGCTGAAGAGGGACATTAAAATAGAAAGTGGGGAGACCAGAAAGGAGTTTGAAGAAGATTAAAACAGGGAAGAAGAAAAGTGTCTGTAAAACAGGTGATGTCACCTGTGCTTTTGTCTTGCCTGGGTTGTCCAGGATATTTGTGTTTGAACAAGAACTTGCTCTGGGACATTGTCACTCTGGGTGATACCTTATCCCTGCTGCAATAGGAATGATTCCAACATTGAGTAGCTGAGGAAGTTGGGCTTGGAAATGTGTGGATGGAGGAACCAATTTTTAAACAATACAGTCCTTGGTAATTTGCAGAAGTGGAAATGAAACATATCTGCTAAAAACACATTGGAGAGGGGTTGTATTAGGTGTGGTATGTTTTAAAGCTTTCTTTAATCCCTCTTTAAGACCAGGAAACATAAGAACTTTCACCTTGATGAGCTGAGAATCAGTGAGCAATATCTCTCCTCAGTCTTATAAATAGGATTGGGCCTCAGCGAAAACAGCAAATCCAGACTTCGGGGGAAGTTCACATCCTGATCTGGATCCATGCTTCAGGCCTGTCATTATAGTGGGCCAAAACAGGCCACAGAATTTAAATTACCCCGCAGCTCCCCCACAATTTCGTGAAAGTTTGGATTCAGGTCCAAATACAGATCTGAACTGTGACTTGGGACCATATTGGCTTATAACAGCTTTACTGTGTGTGTGCATATGCGTGTACGTGTGTATGTGTTGGGGTGGAGAAGCCTTACTGAACGCTCGTGTAGCATGCATGGACAAAGTGGTTCTTGTTTTTGTTCAATAAACGGAGTAAAGGAAATTGTGCATCACAAATTGACTGGAAATTTTTGCCTTCCCCAGTGGAGTATAAAAATGCCAAGAGCAACACCTCAAATTCTCCTCTGGTTCCTGTGATAACGAGAACCTTCTGCTGAAACAACAAGGAGAAAAAAACCTGTAACATGACATTTTATTATAAAATTGAAATTGTTCTGTGACACTAGTACATAAATCTCTTTCCAAACTGCCTGTTCTCTGAATTTCTTGCTGTTCTTGGGCCTGTGGTGAGCGTGCCAGAGCCAGTGAAAGTCAGTGATAGCTCCCCAAGCAGGGCCCCCACAAATCCCAAGTACTGGAAAGTTTGGGAAGACACAGCTATGGTTTTAACTGGTGTATTGATTAAATACAACCCTACAAACGAACTGACTAGCTCAGGGAATTGGAATAGCAAGCCTGTCACTCAGGTGGTGTCTAAGAGTTTCACAGATAAAGAGCTGAGCCTGAATCTCACTGAGACTACCCAGTGTCCCAGGCTAGCTTTGTAGGGTGGTGCACTATCATCAGGTTGTATTGCATTGTGCTGATGTTTTGGCAGGTTGCTTTGCTTAGGCTGAAGTTCTCAGTCCCCCCTTCTAAAACTGAAGCCATTTTTAACTGCAGAGCTCTGGCATTAACTGAAATTTGTTACCTTCTGATGGTCATTTGGTGGTCTATATAAAATGATGTGATGATCTCACTTCAGTTCCTGATGATCAGCTGTCGAACTTCATAGTAACTGGCACTTATGCTAAGAGTTTCAGCATAGAGATCAAGGACTGAATGGCATTTGGGGACTGAACCATGCACCCCTGGAGGGAATCGCTCCAAAGACAACCTGAGGAATATTGGCAGGTTAGTGCTGGGATGCATGGTTTACATGGAAAGTGAGCTAATTGGGGAAGCCAAGTCATTACATCGTGTAGAGATGGCAGGGGCTGACTGGCTTCCTGTACCCCCCTCGAACCCAAGTCAGTCTCCCCAGTGGAAAACCGGGATAGGGGACTGAGCCCATGGGTTTCCTGTCTGCATCACCAGCTTTTCCTCCACAGGGAGGCAGAGCATCTGAGAGGGACTCTGACAGAGATGGGACTTCAACGCTGGGGGCCCCCCATTGTGAGCTCGAGTGACGGAACTAATCCTGTTAGTAAATCGTTCCTGCTCTTTCCACAGAAGAGGAGCTCCTTGTGAAAAGAAACAATAAGGGTGAGCATAAGGGATTTGGGTGCTTCTACAACGGACATGTTAATCACCAGACCTAATCTCCTAAACGACTGTGTTCCCGTGTCAGGTTGAATTTGAAGCTTGGATGCTCAGAGTGAGTTTGAGGGCTAGTGCAGTAGGCTCCATTCAGGCAGGAACTTAATGTATCCTAAAAACTGATTAATTGAAATGAATTAAACCCTGTTAATACCTGCTCCAGTCTGGTTCTTTTGTTACTATTCCATACCAGCTTCAGTCCTAAACTTCTCACAAATACTAGGCTGCTATGTCATTTTTAACTTAAAGTAATTTGTCTCCTATACCTCAACAGGCATGAAAGTTGCGTTGCTGCTGAGGATGCTGTGTTTTGTAACTGGACATGTATCTGTCCCCAGCATCCCAGAATTAGGTTAAGGTATACTATGCTCGTGGAGGTACTGTCTGTTTTAACCAGGCAATTCTCTGCGTTCCAAGGTCTCAGTCAAGTGCTACGAAACATTATGTAGCTGATGTTATTTAGTGAACTGTATTGTACATTAGCACAGTTTTAAGAGATATTGGGCTTGTAGCAGGCAGATTAATGAGTTACAATTTTGTGATAATTTACATGGGTAAGCATTTGTGAAAGACAAGAGGCAAGCTCTTAGCCCAAGGTCAGAGCTTCTTAACATCTTCAACAGAAGAAAAAGGCCATGACTTGCATTGGCTTGCATTTGTACAAAATCAGTAGAGAAATATCTTTTAGGATCTTTCAATGTTGGAGATGTATTTTGATTCATATAGAGTACAGTAACAAAGAGGTTGTTGGCCATGCCAGTCTTAAATCCTGGAAAACACCCTTTCCAAGACTAGGTAAGTGGATGATGGTGAATGTGCATGCCAGGGGAATGTGTCTGTGTATTTGTGTGTGTGTGTTAAGCACATGACAGGTATGTGTCTCAGGCACATATGTCTTACAGGATTGTATTCATGCATGCCTAATATGTGCTAATTTTACATGTCTTCTGCAGGGTCACTTAGCTATTTCCCATATGTGGATGTATGTCAGTCATGCATGTCTCTGCTTGTGCTGGCCAGACACATATGCCTTCATTTTGGAGCTCTCAGCATCAATTTCGAACGTATTAATATAATTAATTAACATGCAATTAATTAGTTGATTGATTAACATAACTCTGTTAAGCTTTAACTCTAAGTAGACCTGAAACATACAGCAGAGAGGTGGGAGGGTTTTGACTGGAATTTTGGAATTTCCACCTTTCTCACATAAGGGCTCCTTTTCTGCTGGATCTTTTAGCTGAGTTTTCTCTTTTGGGGTGTTTTTATAAACACATTCATTCAGCCATGGCCTTCAGCTTCACAGCTACTCTGTGTAGTTCGGACGGTTGCTATTTCTCAGATGGTTAAGGGATGAGCTGAGAAGCGTAATGGATGTGGGTAACAGAGAGCTGCACTTATAGAGCAGCGTGGGGTATTGTCAGGGAAGCCTCCAGTTGCAGCTGCCTGCTGCAGTGTGAATAGTTTCACAGCTCACCGAAGAGACGACTGAATTTAATTCAAGATGAATGGGCGCCTCCCCAATATAGATGACATTTTCATTGCAAACTAACAAAGGGAGAAATCCAATTACATCACAAAGGGGCTCCCTAATAGGCCATGCAGCCTGTGTGTGTGTGTGGTGGGGCTAGAGGCTTCTGCACCACAACAATCCATTGCAGAGGGAAACCATGCAAGCCATCCATCAGCCACACAAAGCAGGGGGAGAGAAACACTCACACAACCTTTTTGTGTGTGGGACTAAAAGAGCATCATTCGAAAGGCCAAGAGACACAGAGATTGAGTGAGCAGCCTTTAGCAAGGAAGGGGTTTAGAGCATCCTTTCCAACCAAGCAGTTCATGTGCGTGCAAGTGTGTTTACATTTTAAAGGCTGTTTTGTGAGTCCTTAAATGTGGGGTTCAGGAATCCAGGCTCTAAAACTCTCCCCCCCCTCCTTTTGCTCTTAAGTTTCTTCCCTCCCTTTTCCCTCTCAGTCGAGCAACTGGAATCCTGATGTCAGCAGCCAGGACTGAACTGAAGTCCAAGGAGCTGCATCTGTTTATGCCATGGTTGCATTTGGTCTTTTGTTTCTTTCCTCTCCTTCCTTCATTCTTTCCCCCCTTTTTCCCTTTCAGTCTTCCCCCCTGAGAATCTCTCATTTATGCTATTTTATTTGAGTTGTTATACTGCACCCATCACCCTCTTATATACCCCCCCCCTCCCCTGTCCCCCAACCTTGCAACAAAATCCATAAATCCTCATTCAGTTTTTGTTAGCAGATAAAAAATACCTCGTACTAGGTCACTGAAATAAAAGGATGAATGCAACTTGAGAGAGAGAGGGGAAGTCTGGCAGTTGCACGAAGACTCTAATTGCAACACCTGTAACCTGCTTTTGTTCACAGGTAATGAAAGACTTTACATGCATCTTAGATGTTAATTGGTATGTTAAGTCCCAAGATAAAAACAAGAATTTTTCTATGAGTTGGGGACAGATCAGCTGGAAGCAACAGAGGAGGAGAAAGACTTGGGTCTATTGGTTGACCACAGGATGACTATGAGCCACGAATGTGATGTGGCTGTGAGAAAGGCTAATGCAGTCCTAGGATGCATTAGGTGAAGTATTTCTGGCAGAGAGAGGGAAGTGTTATTACCATTATACAAAGCACTGATGAGACCTTCTCTGGAATATTGTGTGCAGTTTTGGTCTCCCATGTTTAAGAAAGATGAATTCAAACTGGAAAAGGTGCAGAGAAGGGCTACTAGGATGATAAGAGAAATGGAAAACCTACTCAGCTTGATTAGCCTAACCAAAGGCTGAGGGGAGATGTGATTTGCTCTCTATAAATACACCAGAGGGATAAATACCAGGCAGGGAGAGGAGTTATTTAAGTTAAGGAGCACAAGAACAAATGGATATAAACTGGTCATCAACAAGTTTAGGCTTGAAATCAGATGAAGGTTTCTAACCATCAGAGGAGTGAAGTTCTGGAACAGCTTTCTAAGGGGAGCAATGGGGACAGCAAAACCTAACTGGCTTCAAGACTGAGCTTGATAAGTTTATGGAGAGGACGGTATGATGAGACCGCCTGCAGTGGCATGTGGCCCATCTCAGACTGCTAGTAGCAAATGTCCACAATGGCTGGTGATGGGCACTAAATTGAGAGGGCTCTGAGTCACTACAGTGAATTCTTTCCCAGGTGTCTGGCTGATGGGTCTTGACAACATGCTCATGGTCCAACCGATCTCCATAATTGGGGTCAGGAAGGAATTTCTCCCCAGGTAGAGACCCTATGTGTTTCTTTTACCTTCCTCTGCAGCATGGGGCACAGGTCACTGGCAGGTTTAAATTAGAGTAAATGGTAGAGTAAATTCTCAGTAACTTGAAGTCTTTAGATCATGAGTTGAGGATTTCAGTAGCTCAGCCAGAGGTTGTGGATCTATTACAGGAATGGGTGGGTGAGGTTTTGTGGCCTGCAATGTGCAGGAGGTCAGACTAGATACTCACGATGGTCCTTTCTTAAAATCTATGAGGATATGTCAGATGGAACACAACTAGGTAGAAGCATTTTTTTTCTCTTTAATAAACAAAAAGGAAAAATTTGCTGCTCATAGCAGTGAGGGACAAAGCTTCGTGCAGCAGGTATTGTGCAAGCTTACCCTGCCCGCAGTTCTTGCCCATGCATCTCAGTCCTTACCTGCAATGACTTCTTCTATTGTAAACACAGGATTGTCAATCCTACTGAGTGGTGTAATGAGGTTTTGTCAAAACAGAATCATTTGCTGTAGGGTGTGGATTTGATGATTTCCCTCTGAACATCATTAAATTAAAATATTAAAATTAAATAAAAGCATTAAAATAGGAATATTAAAAAATCACTAGAGATCTGTGGATTTTCCACAGAACTCTTTAAAATCATTGGCCTTCTGGATGCATAGGGATGGTTGAATTGGGGACACCTTTGGCTTGAGCCTAGTGGAAGGAAAGTGGAAACCAGAACTGGATATGAGTGGAGAAGAGATGGGGAAATCAGCATTCTTCTCTCTGGATTTGGGACAGATCTGACTACACAATCCAGATCCAGTTCAGATGCTTCCTATAAAACCAAACAGTGAATTTTTGATTAGCGTTTTGATACCTAGCACCAGTTCTGAATCTGTGCCATGTGAAATGCTATGTGAGTTACAGATCTAGTCCACCCTCTTTTTCCAAAAATCCTCCAAGAGAAAGGGTAACATTTTCAAGTTAAGTGATTTAGAAGCCTTAGTCCCATTGACTTTCAGTGAGTGTTAGACCCCTAAGTGCCCAAGTAAACAGGATTCAGTGCCCTAAGTCACTTAGGCACTTTTGAAAATTTACCCAGGGTGTATCAGATTGTAAATCTATACTGCACTTGCTCACTCACCTGGCCAGAAAGGAATACAGAGAAAATGGAAATGAAAAAATCTGGTTCTGACTTGATTCTGGCCAAGGGAGATGGGCACAGAGTGGTCACATGACTTTGGTAACCAGGGAGAAAAGGAGCACTCCTGAGCCGCCACTTCTTTGTGGGTCAAAAGTCAGGGAAAGAGAAACAGAACAGTAAGGACTGAGGCCCAGATCCTCAAAGAGATTTAGGGGTCTAACTACCTCTCTGGGGAGAAGATGAGAGAACAAACACCACATGACTGATGTGTAGTCACATTGCTTAGCATACTTCTGGAAGGCACTCAGCAACTACGGTGATAGGGTTGCCAGCAGAAATATGGGGCAGACCTCAGACCAGGGGCAGACCAGTCTTGACTTGAGCCTCTGGGGGAGAGTCCTTTCTCTGCCCCTTTCCTTGCAAGTTCTTACTCTTCAGAACCCAGGCCTGTGGTGCCTGTTCAGGTTCTGCGTGGGTGCTGGGAGTTGAGTCGGAGGCTGACGTTGATGGTCTCTGCCTGCAGCAGTGCTGTGCACAGCCAAAGATCAGGGCTGAAAGATGGGGTGTGGCCTGGAGAAAGACAGCCATTGAAGGAGGCTTCGCTGCTACCACCAGGGGCACCATTAAAGATTTCAACGGGAGAGGCAACTTTCAGAGGGGCTGCCAGGCCAAATTTGAGTGGCATTGCCATCCTGCATGCCAGGTCAAGTTGCCAACTTTACAAAGTGAAGTGCCAGAGCACAGCTCCGTCCTGGATTTCAGACTCCAGCATGATTACCCAGACTGCTCCAGCAGCACTACACTCTTGGTTGGAATGTGGGATACAAGGCGTCGCACCCTGATTTAGTATGGAACAGGCAATTTTTATTTAAATAAGGGACATCCATTGTAATATGGGATTTGGCAACCCTATATGAGCGCAATATAAGAACGTATATATACTAGAACAGAACTCTCACTGATTTCTGATTCACTGCCCTTTGGAGCATGAACTCAGTGTGATAGGATGGCTGGCAGGAAACACTGAGTCAGAGTGCCACCTGGTGGATCATGGAGATGTCAGTACATTTTATGCAATTTGTTGTATAATTTCAATGACATAGTTGCAAAAAATGTGAGTATTCTGTCCCTTTAAAATAGGTTTTATTCAGAGCCGCATCTCCTTCTTCTTATCCCATCAACTGGGATCAAGTTGTTGTGCAAGTATATGCCATCTTCCTCTGTCCAAAGTGGCAGTAAGGTCCATTTCCTTGCCATCATCTTTGATGCAATCCATCCATCCATCACGTCCTTGGTTTTCTTCAAGTCTCTTTCCTACCACGCTATCGTCACCAGGTCCTGTTCAGGTACCTGAACCACTGGAGTTATGTTTCATGGATTTTGTCAGCCACATCTCAGACTTTGACCTCCATCTTAAGACTTTTATTATGACAGCTGTCTCTTAGTGCAACTCCTATTATGGCACAAAGACATCTCAAACACCTATAGGCCTCGAGCCTGCTGTCTCTATTTCTCCTGCTTCTGCTCCATAAAGCACCACTGTTCTATAGATTTGGCTTTTAGTTAGGGTGACCAGACACCAAATGTGAAAAATCGGGACGGGGTGGAGGGTAATAGGCACCTATATAAGACAAAACCCCAAATATTGGGACTGTCCCTATAAAATTGAGACATCTGGTCTCCCTACTTTTAGTGACATATGTTGTCATAAACAGCCCCTGAGATCTTATTCCACAGTCTTTCAGCATGCTTCAAGCTGGATTGTATCTCACAAGCTCTTGAACTGGTCAGTCTGGTTTAGTCTCACTCATTAGTCTCTATGTTCACTTTCCTTGTGACACCTCTACAGACCCACATGACCTCAGTCCTAGTCATGCTCACTTTCAACCCACTCCAGTTTAGTCAGTAATACTACTGGCTTACTGTATCCTCTACACCTTCTTTTGAGGATACCATATTGCTATGTCATCTGCATATAGGAAGTCTCACTTTTTCCCAGTGTGATCTTTCTGCTGACATAGTTGATGAATATGAGACCCAGCTGTTTAGGGCCGACTTCTCGTGCAGTCTGACTTTCACTCCAAAGTGAGCCCTATTGCATTGTTATACTGAAATGCTGTGCAATGTAGAGACCATATTAGAATGTATAGAGTATATTCATTTCCTTCAAAGGAGGGCGGGGAGTGATTTCTTACATTGTGGTCTATCGGTAATCTTGTCATCTGTTTGTAATCTAATCTAATTCTAATGCACCCATCCCTCTGCTAGCTGGACACAAAGAACAAAGTGAACAGAAGCACATTTTCCCCTGCAGAAAGGACATCTGTCGTCCACAACTCCATGTTATGAGTTCTTCTATTTCTGTTACTAATTGGGAGGATTTTATTTCCCCAGGAGAAACACTGCTGCTACAGGCTTTTCTAAGTTGTTGGTCTTTATCAGGCATCTGTTTGTGACCCTGAAACATGCTCCTCAGCGCTGCACTATTACATTTACAGATTTGTGCCTAGAACTGGTTGAAGTGAGCAGTAGATATGGTATGATTATTTTTATATCACCATCCCCTTTCTGGAATGCGCCTGCTAACAAGGATTGCATTACTGGCTCAGATATGAGGTATTAGCAGCTATGTGTGATGGTCTATTGGCTGGGACACCGGCCTAGGAGTTGGGAGACCTGAGTTTTATTCCCTGCTTTGTCACAGATTTCCAGTGTGACTCTTGGCAAGTCACTTAGCAGCTCTATGCCTCAGTTCCTTATCTGTAAAATAGGGATAATAGCACTGGCCTAACTCACAGGGGTGTTATGAGGATAAATACATTAAAGTTTGTGAGGTGCTCTGATTCTCCTGTGGCCTCTATCAATAGTGTTCATTTAAAGAGGGCTGATGAGCATGCATTTTCCATTTACTACCAATAGGTGGTGCTGGCCTCCCAGCTGCTGACTTGTGTTTGTTCCGTGAAGGCACAATTTCAGAGGTGACATTCATAAATGAAGCAGAGTAACAAATGGGTCTCTCTTACGATCATACAATCCTGCATAGAATAAACCTCCCTTGGCTCCTTGGAACCTGCAGTCCAGTGAGCAATTAAAATCATCTGTCAACCTCCTTCTTGCTGTGGTTTCGCTGCTGAAAAGTGATGGTTTATGGCACCAGCAGGATAGGGGTCCAGTGTCAGGCTGTAAGAAGCTTCCATCCTGCTTCAATACCAGTTTAGTGATCAAAAGATCACTATAAAGCAAGAATAAAGTTCACCTGCTGGCTTGTTTCTGTGACCTGGGCTGCCTGAGGAGCTTCAGTGCATGCCTTCCAGCTGCCTCTCTTGAGTGGGACTGAGGCCAAGAAGGGTAAGGTGCTACCGTCTCTCTAAGGGTGTGAGCTGAGCCAGGAGCAGCAGCCTCAGCCTCTTCTTACTGGAGTATGAGCAATGCCCCAACACTAACCTTGCTGATCTCTGTGATGAGGGATGACGGCTGCAAAATGCAGCGCTTGTGGGAGATTCTGCAGGGGCTAAACCACCAAGTTATTACTGAAAAGTAAGATACAGATTGAACTGTACAGACGGACCTAAGCGTGCAGGTCTGAACTTCACCAAAGATTTTCTCCATTCTTCTCTCTTGTCTTGACATCCATTCTTCATGTGCTTTCTTCCATTTCCCTTGTTTTCTGGGATGAAGCAGTAGAAGACATGTCATAAGGTACTTCTATGTCAGCAAAGGTGGAAGCTAGGCACAACTGACTGGCCATGAGCCTCAGCCCAGACCTTGAACTGAAACAAACCCAGGCCCAGAGCCTTTTCATGGGAGATTTCAAAAGACTTCCTCTCCCACCGATCCTTGCCTCCTTTGGTGAAATCTGGCTGGAGGTCTCAGCATGTTTGGCTGACTGCAGGGCTGGCTCCAAATCATTCTTGCATGTGAGGCTGGGGGTGGCATCACAATGAATTACAGGGTGCCTCTGGTCCAGGGCAGCCCTAGTACACTGGATATTTACATAAAGCAATTGGCCAGAGGCTAGCAGGGAGACAGCAAGACCTGCACCCTTTTCCCCCCTCAATGAAGTATCAGCAAGGTCTGCTAAGAGGGTGAGGAGAAGGTGATGGGAAGCAAAGGATAAACTTGGGGAAGGTAAAAGAAACTCATATTTAGAGGAAGGAGGGAGCTGAATGAGACTTGGAGAATAAAGGAGATAAAAGAGAAGCATCCAAACTGAGCAGCATAACTAAATGAGTGTATGTCTACACTGCAGCTGGGATCGTGTTTCCCAGTGCAATGGACAGCCAGGTGGTAGCGCTGCTGGAGCTGCTGCACTAAAAGTATCAGTATGGGTGCAGCGTCTCAGGCTAGCCCCCTGGATACACACACAAGGGTGGGAGTAGGGGCTGAGGGCTGAGCTGCTGCCTCTGCTATAGCAGCCATGCTGCTATTTGAAACACACTAGCTTGAGCAGAGCAGATGCATGTCCGGCTATCTGCACTGGGAAGGATGCTCTCAGCTGCTGTGTAGACATACCTATAGAGTGCAACCCCCCTGCGTCAGAGACAGGTCTTACTCTCTTTCTCCAGCATCCTGCACACCAAGGCGGTATAGATAGTAAGAAAGAAATAATTCAATTGGACTTGGAATCCTTCTTTAGTTCACCTATCACCTGTGAAAACAGATGATGCTGTTCTCCTCCATGGTCATCCAAACATCCAGATCACTCTGAACATTATTACTTCCTGCTTATATTATGGATGCACCCAGAGGCACTAGTCAGTATCAAGGCTGCACTGGGCCAGGTGAACACACATGAAGACGGGAGTGTCTGCCCTATAGAGTTTACATTCTACAAACATGAGCCGACTATCCTTTAAGGGTCAAGTCTAGTTTTCCTTGACCCCTTCATGGTATGGGAGAGACATAAAACCCTAGGGGGCTGCTTCTGGATGGGACAATGGCAATCTTTTTTTCTTTATTCTACACAAATTTTTGTTTGCCTCATGATATGGAACGATGAAACTGCTGGAAGAACGATTCTGGACCACTTCCCAATGTCTCCTTAGACCATTTATGAGCTACATGTCACAGGCTGTCAGCATAACCCATGCGCTTTGTGTATCCACATCTAATGACTGGTCCACAAATGATATGAGTCTACTACAGGTACCTGCTAAAGGATACTTGTAGCAGACACTGTAGAGCTGATGCTTTTAGTTTTTGTGGGATCAGGTTCAATCTGTAGTAATGACCGCCAATGGCCATTACAGTAATCCAGAATGCAGTGCTAATCACACATTTCTCAAGCCAACAGTTTATGCTCCATCAGAGGTGCAGGCCAGATATATGATATTAAAGTTACAGGGCTGGAGTCTCCTACTTATGGCAGTGTAAATCAGCTGTAGCTCACCTGAAGTCAGGGGAGTCACACCTGGTAGAACTGGTGTTAACCCGGGGGAGAAGCTGGTTCTCTTCACTGCACGAGTATGACGACTTTGTTAATATGCAGTAATTTGTAGAGGTTGCTCCCCCCATTTCACTCTTAATGATCAAGCCACGGCTGTTGTATGTGTTGGCATGACAAGACAGAGGTCATGTGATACCCTGTGCCAAGCAGGATGCAGGCTTTATTTGTCATAGTTAATAAGTAATACCAGGAAATGAGAAAGGAGAGCTAACCATAAAGTGGGGTCTCAGTGGGCAATTCAGTGACACAACCGACCCTTTGTTCTTAGCATCTCAAGCCATCAGTGCTGTTTCAGGAAGGTAAATACACTGTTTCAGTTATCCACCCTCCTCCCAGCATAGTCCTGCAATAAATGAACACCAGAGAGTTTCTCCCAAATGTCTCATCCCCGCCACATCTGCTGATACTAATTGGGATTATTATAAGAAGGCTGTTGTTTTGATGTGGTTTCCATGAGAATAGTGCCTCTCTTTTGGCTTGGAGGTCCCCAGCCTGGGCAGGTTACCACAGGACCCTCACTTCATTTCTAAGTGAGTTGTAGGGTTGCTCTTGGGGAAATTCCTCCTGGTACAGACGATATTTTTCCA
The DNA here is from genome assembly GCF_003597395.2 of Chelonoidis abingdonii. Classification (NCBI taxonomy): domain Eukaryota; kingdom Metazoa; phylum Chordata; order Testudines; family Testudinidae; genus Chelonoidis; species Chelonoidis abingdonii. The sequence goes on from NC_133783.1 coordinate 22,914,841, forward strand.
TCAGACCCTAATTATTAGTTGACCTTTGGAGGAGATAATTAAGTATGAAAAATAATGTTATTTTCTTTCCATTGCCCATATGAGTCTCTTGGAAACCCCTTTTTCCAGTACATCATATATTTATTATAGTGACAAATCCCTGACTATTTTGAGCTAGTCCATTCACTATGATATGCCCTGTACTGTATTTTCCATGTATTTAGCCAAATATATATGTCATTGGTAGCAATGGGTGCATACTGTGAAAAAGTATTTACAAATAGTATTCTGACTGAAAACCATAAATTAATTTCCCTGGGATTCAAGGGCCAGTCTTTTATCTGCTTGTGGTGGTGTATGCACACCCAGTCTCCTGTTGGGGTGGATAGTGAGTGTGCTGACACCATGGTTAGAGGCTACCAGACTGTCTGGGGCCTCACCAAAATGAGATCCAATAGTCAGAGTCCATACAGTGGCCTCCGGCGTGGCCTAATGGCCAGAGTCCATACAGCAGCCCTTGGGCATAGGGCAGCATGGCCTACTGGCCAGAGCCCATACAAAGCCCACCCCAGGCACAGGGCAGCATGGCCTAGCGGCTGGAGTCCCTTCAGCACCCCCGGGCACATGGCAGTGTGGCCTAGCAGCCGGAGTCCATACAGCAGCCCTGATCACAGGGCTGCATTGCCTAGTGGCTGGAGTGCATACAGCAGATCCTCAAGCACAGGGCAGTGTAGACTAGTGGCCAGAGTCTATAGAGTGCACCCGGGCACAAGGCAGGATGGCCTAGTGACCAGATTCCATACAGCACCCCTAGGCACAGGGCAGCGTGGCCTAGTGTCCAGAGTCCATACAGCAGTCCTGGGCACAGGGCAGCATTGCCTAGTGGCTGGAGTCCATACAGCACCCCTGGGCACAGGGCAGCATGGTCTAGCGGCTGAATTTCATACAGCACCCCCAGGCACACAGCAAGGTGGCCTAGCAGCTGAAGTCCATAAAGCGGACCCCCAGGCACAGAGCAGCGTCGCCTAGTGGCCGGAGTCCATACAGCACCCCCAGGCACGGGGCAGGCTGGCTTAGTGGCCGGAGTCCATACAGAAGCCCTGGGCACAGGGCAGCATTGTCTAGTGGCTGGAGTCCGTACAGCCACCCCTCCCCAGGAACAGGGCAGCGTGGCCTAGTGGCCAGAGTTCATACAGCCCCTTCCCCAGGCACAGGGCAGCATGGTCTAGTGGCCAGAGTCCATAAAGTTCCCCCAGGCACAGAGCAGCGTGGCCTAGCAGCTGGAGTCCACACAGCACCCCTGGGCACAGGGCAGCATGGTCTAGCAGCCAGAGTCCATACAGCCATCCACCCCCAGGCACAGGACAGCGTGGCCTAGCAGCTGAAGTCCTTAGAGCAGACCCCTAGGCACAGAGCAGCATTGCCTAGTGGCTGGAATCCATTAAGCCACCTCCCCAGGCACAGGGCAGCATTGCCTAGTGGCCAGAGTCCATAGGGTGCTGCCGGGCATGATAGCCTAATGGCTGGAGTCCATACAGCAGCCTTGGGCACAGGGCAGCTGGAGTCCATACAGCCATACCCCCCCACCAGGCACAGGGCAGCATGGCCTAGTGGCCAGAGTCCGTACAGTGCCCCTGGGCACAGGGCAGGATGGCCTAGTGGCCGGAGTCCATACAGCAGCCCTGAGCACAGGGCAGTATTGCCTAGTTGCTGGAGTCCATACAACCACCCTCTCCAGGCAAAGGACAGCATGGCTTAGTGGCCGGCGTTCATACAGCCATCCACCCCCAGGCACAGGACAGCGTAGCCTAGTGGCCAGAGTCCATACAGTGCCCCTTGCACGTGGCAGCGTGGCCTAGTGGCCGGAGTCCATACAGCCACCCCCTCCCTCCCCTAAGGCACAGGGCAGTGTGGTCTAGTGTCCAGAGTCCATACAGTGCCGGATAGCCTAATGGCCGGAGTCCATACAGCAGCCTTGGGCACAGGGCAGCATGGCCTAGCAGTCGGAGTCCATACAGCCATATCTCCTGCCAGGCATAGGGCAGCGTGGCCTAGTGGCCAGGGTCTATACAGTGCCCCTGAGCACAGGGCAGCATTGCCTAATGGTTGGAGTCGATACAGCACCCCCCAGGCACAGGGCAGGATGGCCTAGTGGCTGGAGTCCATACAGCAGCCCTGGACACAGGGCAGTATTTCCTAGTGGCTGGAGTCCATACAGCACCCCCGGACACAGGGCAGCATGGCCTAGCTGTTGGCGTTCATATAGCACCCCCCCGGGCACAGAGCAGCGTAGCCTAGTGGCCCGAGTCCTTACAGCAGCCTTGGGCACAGGGTAGCATTGTCTGGTGGATGGAGTCCATGCAGCCACAGGGCAGCGTGGCCTAGTGGCCAGAGTCCATACAGTGCCACGAGGCACAGGGCAGCATGGCCTAGCAGCCGGAGTCCACACAGCAATACCCCCGCCCAGCCAGGCACAGGGCAGCATGGCTTAGTGGCCAGAGTCTATACAGTGCCCCTGGGCACAGGCCAGGATGGCCTAGTGGCCAGAATCCATACAGACCTCCCCCCCAGGCTCCCCCCCTCCAAGCACAGGGCAGTGTGGTCTAGTGTCCAGAGTCCGTACAGTGCCCCCGGGCACAGGGCAGGCTTGCCTAGTGGCCAGTGTCCATACAGCAGCCCTGGGCACAGGACAGCATTGCCTAGTGGCTGCAGTCGATACAGCACCCCTGGGCACAGGGCAGGATGGCCTAATGGCTGAAGTCCATAGAGCAGCCCTGGGCACAGGACAGTATTTCCTAGTGGCTGGAGTCCATGCAGCCACCCCCCCCCCCCGCAAGCACAGGGCAGCGTGGCCTACTGGCCAGAGTCTGTACAGTGCCCCCGGGGAAGAGGGCAAGATGGCCTAGTAGCCAGTGTCCATACAACAGCCCTGGGCACAGGGCAGCATGGCCTAGTGGCTGGAGTCCATACAGGACCCCCAGGCACAGGGCAGCATGGCCTAGCAGCCGGAGTCCATACAGCACCCCCACGCACAGGTCAGGATAGCGTAGTGGCCGGAGTCCATGCAGACACCCTGGGCACAGGGCAGCATGGCCTAGTGACCGGAGTCCATACAGTTCCCCCTGGCACAGGGCAGGATAGCATAGTGCCCGCAGTCCATACAGCTCCCCCGGGCACAGGGCAGCGTGGTCTAGTGACTGGAGTCCGTACAGTGCCCCCAGGCACAGGGCAGGATGGCCTAGTGACCGGAGTTCATACAGCAGCCCTGGGCACAGGGCGGTGTGGCCTAGTGGCTGGAATCCATACGGCACCCCTGGGCACAGGGCAGTGTGGCCTAGCATCTGAAATGCATAGAGTGGCCTTCCAGGCACAGAGCAGCATAGCCTAGAGGCTGGAATCCATACAGCCACCACCCCCCAGGCACAGAGCAGGATCGCCTAGTGGCCGGAGTCCATACAGCAGCCCCCAGGCAGAGGGCAGTGTGGCCTTGCGGCTGGAGTCCATACAGTGGCCCCTGGGCACAGGATAGCATGGTCTAGTGGCCAGTGTCCATACAGCAGCCTCCCAGCCACAGGGCAGCATGGCCTAGCAGCTGGGGCCCCAGAGCCTGGGGAGGTGGGGGTGGGGGTCCAACTGGAGCTGGAATGTCTACACTTCAGCTAAACAGCCCTGTTGCCTGAGCTCCAGGAAGCAGAGTCAGCTCATATGGGCCAGCCATCATTGTTTAATTGCAGTGTAGACATATGCGAAGTGACAGTAGGCCAAATTCTGTGCTGGTGGATATGGGGTAAAACTCCAGTGAAGTCAATACAGCTACAACCACTTACACTAGCAGAGCATTTGGCCCATGATTTAAGTAAGTTTTTAAACTACTAAGCCAGGGTTCTAATTCCAGAACTGTTTATTGTCTCAGGAACAAGGTGAGGAAAGGTGTGGCTTAATTTTTCTTGAAAGAGGTTCAGCCAATAATTGGATTGCTTTTATCCTGACGTTAGCAGCCACTTGAAAGGAGGACTAAGCGCATTAGACACTCTTCCATTTCACCAATTAAATATCTTTGATACTGTACATTTCATCCCAAAGCACTTTACAAAGCCCTCACTGCATACGTAGGTATCACTTCACCTACCACTGAAATGCAGCAGGGTGGAGGGCAACAAAAAAGAGTGATGGGACGTTATCGCCGAGAAACCAGGACAAACTTCTGCTTATACAAAAAGTGCTAACTGATCTTTATTGTACAAACAAGGTGGACAGGCTCTCATTTTCTAAAGTCTTTTATGAAAGATCCACACTCACTATAAACTAGATAAGCTAAGGTACCTTGGAAGGAGCAAGGGTTGAGTAGGCCCTGTCTGGGTTTGATCCTTAATTACTGGGAGTGTAGTTATTTCATACCTAATGTTTAAGTCATTAAACTCTCCTCTATTAGACAGAGTAATGATACATTACAAGAGAACACAAACTGAATCTAAGAAAGAACCTGGAGCTCAGGGCATTCAGTTAAGAGAAGCCCCTTTACATAGAGGGCCATTAATATATAGAGCAGACACTAGCAAAGGCAGCAGTACAAGCTGTAAGCAGAACCACATTCAGTAGATTCAGACAAGCTCGTCGAAGGAAAAATATATTACAGGGAAGGTAAAATGTTAGACAGCGAACTGGAACGACATGGATTAGTCTGGGTACATGGCTCCTTGCCCTCTGAAAGAATGCAAGTTCTATAGCAAGCATTTGTTCTGCCAAAAGGTGGCCAAAATTGGGGGTTAGAGATTTTAGCGTGGGTTTTCTGACGTCCTAGAATCCCAAATGGATCAGCTGGGAATTACTAAGCCTCTCCCAGTGGCCCATCCCTTCCCCTTGGCAATGATGAAAAAAAGTAGTTCCCTCTTCCCCTTCTCCGCTGTCATAGAAATCCTGCAAAGCCATAGTAAGGTGGAGGCCAGTGTATGACTGAGCTTTGGCAATGTCCAGGACTGGCCAGGCTGTTTCCCTGCGGGTACTGCTGTGATACTCGCAGACCAGGTGCCAGCCCATGGCAAGGTGTGTGCTTTTACCCTACACTATATAGATTTCATGGGCGAGAGCAGTGTTTCTCAAATTGGGGGTCCTGACCCAAAAGGGAGTTGCAAGGGGGTTTCAAAGTTATTTTGGGTGGGGAGGTCACATCAGGAAAAGATAAGGTGTGAAGGCCATTGTTAGAGCTAAATGGTCAAGGAAGAAGTGGAGAGACTTAACAACACCGTCAACACACATCCATAATGAAGGAAGGGCGGATTGACGACTCTGAGGTAAGGCTGGCACTCCTAAGGACAGAACAAGTTAATTGACTCAAAACCAGGACAGGGTGACCCTCTCGGCGGTGTATTGGAATGTTTACATCAGAAGATAACAGAGACTAACACAACAAAATCCATAGACTTCAACAGAGTAAAAAAGGCTGTAAGAACAGGGTGCTTTGCCATGGGACTTTGGGTTTGTCTTGCCACACTCCAGGAGCATTGGATCGCTACCGACAGAGCCCGGCTCTGCTCTGCGAGCAATCTGGCTGGCCACTAGATTGATCCAGGCTCTGAACTGGTAACTATAAACATCAACTGGTAGGACTCTGTGTGTGTGTATATGTGTGTGTATGTGTACGACTGAAAAGCATATGCTAAGTGCTGTATTCTCAATAAATGCGGCGTTTTTGCTTTCTCCTCTATAAAAAAATCCTGTGTGCTTCTTATAAGTATAACATTTGGATCTTACATCTGGCAACTCCCTGTATCGAGACTGAGGAATTGTCAATAAAAGGACTAAAGACTCTTCCTGTTGTTCTGTTTTTCTCCCTGTGAATGGGCTCCTCCCACCAGCTGGGTTTGCAGCTGAAAGCGCATGGCAAGAGGGAGGGGGATAAAAGCCACAGATAAAAGGAACTAAGGATCTCTATGTTGCTGGGGCTCAGGAGGTGCAAGGAGCTTCCCCCAGCTGTTTAGGCTGAGTTAGCCCAAAAGGAGAAATAGAACTTACTGATTATAGAAGCCTATATTACCTTTTAAAACCTAAAGGTATCTCTACACTATGAAATTAGGTCAATTTTATAGAAGTCGATTTTTAGAAATGGATTTTATACAGTTGACTGCGTATGTCCACACTAAGCGCATTAAGTCAGTGGAGTGTGTCCTCACTATTGCGGCTAGCATCGACTTACAGAGCGGTGCACTGTGGGTAGCTATCCCACAGTTCCCACAGTCTCTGCTGCCCATTGGAATTCTAGGTTAAGCTCCCAGTGCCTGATGGGGCAAAAACATTGTTGCGGGTGGTTTTGGGTACATGTGGTCAGGCCCCTCTCCCTCCATGAAAGCAATGGCAGACAATCATTTTGCTCCTTTTTGCCGCACAGGCTCCATACCACGGCAAGCGTGCAGCCCGCTGCTGTTGTATCCTGGGTGCTGATGGCAGCAGATGGTGTAGTAGGTCTGCAAACCATTGTCATCATCATACACCGTTTCCGCTGCAACTCTGCTCTGCTGATATTGCCTCGACAGCGAATTTCTCCATGTTGTCTGTCATGAGCTCCCGGGTACCTAGGAAATGTGCGCGGTGCTAACCGTCATCCTCCACCGCTTCCGCTGCAACTCTGCTCTCTTGCTTTCCTGGTGCCATGAATCCACCTCACAGATCTTCTTGTTGTTCGGTATAAATATCTATTCTCGTGGCATCCATCGTCATCCATTGATTCCACTGCAACTCTGCTTTCCTGCTCTCCTTCAGACGCCATACCACAACAGGCGTGGCGCCCGCTCAGCTCACCACTGCAGTTGTTTGCATTGTAAACACCTCATGCATTATCCTGCAGTATATGCAGAACCAGAACATGCAAAAGCAGGCGAGGAGGTGACAACAGTGCAATCACGATAGTGATGAGGACATGGACACAGACTTCTCTCAAAGCATGGGCCCTGGCAATTTGGAGATCACAGTGGTAATGGGGCAGGTTCATGCCATTGAACACCGATTCTGGGCCTAGGAAACAAGCACAGACTGGTAGGTCTGGGATGATTCCCAGTGGCTGCGAAACTTTTGCATGTGTAAGGGCACTTTCATGTAACTTTGTGTCTTGCTTTCCCCTACCCTGAAGCACAAGAATACCAAGATGAGGGCAGCCCTCACAGATGAGAAACAAGTGACGATAGCCCTCTGGAAGCTAGCTACTGGTCAGCTGGGAATTAATTTGGAGTGGGTAAATCTACTGTGGGGGCTGCTGTGATTCAAGCAGCCAATGCAATCACTGAGCTGCTGCTATCAAGGGTAGTGACTCTGGGAAATGTGCAGGTCTTAGTGGATGGCTTTGCTCCAATGGGATTCCCTAACTGTGGTAGGGTGATAGATGGAACGCATATCCTTATCTTGGGACTGGACCACCTTGGCAGCCAGTACATAAACCGCAAGGGGTACTTTTCAATGGTGTTGCAAGCACTGGGGATCACAAGGGACGTTTCACCGACATCAACTTGGGATGGCTGGGAAAGGTACATGATGCTCACATCTTCAGGAACTCCGGTCTGTTTGAACAGCTGCAGGAAGGGACTTAATTCCCAGACCAAAAAATAACTATTGGGGATGCTGAAATGCCTATAGTTATACTCGGGGACTCAGCCTACTCCTTAATGCCATGGCTCATGAAGCCATACACAGGCACCCTGGACAGTAGTAAGGGACTGTTAAACTATAGGCTGAGCAAGTGCAGAATGGGGGCATTTGGACGTTTAAAAGCTCGCTGGCACAGTTTACTAATTAGGTTAGACCTCAGCGAAGCCAATATTCCAATTGTTATTGCTCCTTGCTGTGTGCTCCACAATCTCTGTGAGAGTATGGGGGAGATGTTCATGGTGGGGTGGGAGGCTGAGACAAATCGCCTGGCCGCTGATTACGTGCAGCCAGACACCAGGGTGATTAGAAGAGTACAGGAGGGTGCGCTGCGCATCAGAGAAGCTTTGAAAACCAGTTTCATGACTGGCCAGGCTACAGTGTGACGGTTCTGTTTGTTTCTCCTTGATGAAAACCTACCCCCTTGATTCACTCTACTTCCCTGTAAGCCAACTGCCCTTCCCCCTTCAATCACCTCTTGCAGAGGCAATAAAGTCATTATTGTTTCAAAATCATGCATTCTTTATTAATTCATCATATAAATAGGGGGATAACTGCCAAGGTAGCCTGAGAGGGGTGGGCGAGGAGGGAAGCACAGGGTCAGACAGTAGATGAGGATAGGAGGGAAGGACAAGGCCACACTGCACTTCAAAACTTATTGAATGCCAGATTTCTGTTGTTTGGGCAATCCTCTGGGGTGGAGTGTTTGGGTGGCCAGAGCCCCTCCCTCCCCCTGTGTTCTTGGGCATTTGGGTGAGGAGGCAATGGAACTTGGGGGAAAGGGCAGGTGGTTACACAGAGGCTGCAGCAGTGGTCTGTGCTTCTGCTGCATTTCCTGCAGCTCCACCGGATGCTGGAGCATATCGGTTTGATTGCCCCAATAGCCTCAGCATTGCATTCTGTCTCCTCTTATCACACTGCTGCTACTTCTCCTCTTGCTCCTGCCACCTCTCATCTCATTCGTCCCTCCTGTCCTCGCGTTCATTTTCTTCTTTCCTGGACTCTGCCATTGTTTGCCTCCATGCATTCTGCTGAGCTCTTTCAGTGCGGGAGAACTGCATGAGCTCAGAGAACATTTCATCCCGAGTGCATTTTTTTCGCCTTCTTATCTGCACTAGCCTCTGGGACAGAGATGATAGGGGAGCGTTGAAACATTTGCAGCTGAGGAAGGAAAAAAAGGGAGAGTAGTATTTAAAAAGACACATTTAGAGAACAATGGGTAGACTCTTTCACGGTGAACCAAGCTCTTAACATTACATAACATATGTGCTTTCAGTACAAGGCTGCATTTTGCATCTTATAGTGAGGGCCTGCCGGTTTGGTGTGAGATCACACACTCAGGGCAGGCGGGCAACAGAATTCATCTTTCAAGCAGCCATGGTAAGCCACAGTCTTTTGGCTTCTTCAACCTTCATAACATGTGGGAAAGGTTTCAAACAGCAGTGCCCTCACGTCCCATACCAAGCACTCATTGGGTTGGCCATTTAAGAGGAGGGGCTGTAGTGACTGCGAATGCATTCCAAGTCGTCAGGGCAAATTAATCATTAAACACACTTGTTTTTAAACCATGCATTATATTTACAAAGGTACACTCACCAGAGGTGCCTTCTCCAGCTCCATGGTCCGTGACCCCAGGGTAAACAGTTCCTGGCTGTCAGGGAGAATGGTTTCTCTGCTTGCATGCTGTGCGCTATGCTCCTCCTCCTCCATCTCCTCATCTTCATCATCCCCCAAATCCTCATCCCTGTTGCATGAGACTCCCCTTTTGCAGGTGTCCAGGGACAGGGGTGGGGTAGTGGTGGGGGCCCCCCTAGAATTGCATGCAGCTCATCATAGAAGCAGCATGTCTGGGGCTCTGACCTGGAGCTGCTGTTTGCCTCTTTGGCTTTTTGGTAGGCTTGCCTGAGCTACTTAATTTTCACTCAGCACTGCTGCGGGTCCCTATTGTAGCCTCTGTCCATCATGCCCTTTGAGATTTTTTCAAAAATTTTGGCATTTCATCTTTTGGAACGGAGTTCTGATAGCACAGATTCATCTCCCCAAACAGTGATCAGGTCCAGTATCTCCCGTTCGGTCCATGCTGGAGCTCTTTTGCAATTTTGAGACTGCATGGTTACCTGTGCTGATCAGCTCACCACACTGGCCAAACACGAAATGAAATTCAAAATTTCCCAAGGCTTTTTCCTGTCTACCTGGCCAGTGCATCTGAGTTGAGAGCACTGTCCAGAGCGGTCACAATGGAGCACTCTGGGATAGCTCCTGGAGGCCAATACCATCTAATTGCATCCACACTACCCCAAATTCAACCTGGTGATGTCAATTTCAGTGCTAATCCCCTCGTTGGGGAGGAGTACAGAAATTGATTTTAAGAGCCCTTTAAGTAGACAAAATGGCTTCGTCGTGTGGACAGGTCAAGGGCTAAAACGATCTAATGACCAGGGCTAAGACTGTAACTCATTTGTGTGTCTACATTTGGTTGCTTTAACCTTGTAAATAACTCTCTAGCTTCCTTTTCCCATTTAGCAAATCTTCAGATAATTTGTTGGCTACAAGTGTTGTCCTTCGTGTGAGATATAAGGTGCAACTGACCTGGGGTAAATGACTGGCCCTTTGGGATGAGGAGTAACCTGAATGTAGCTGTGATTCTTGGTCTTAAGGACCATCTATCACAGAGATACACTCATGCTCAATCCATTCCCTGAACTGGTCCCTGGTCCAGTGAATCTCCAACGCTGCCAGCTTATCTGCTATTTCTTGGTACACAGGGCCATTTCTGGTATTCTGACTGAAGTCGAATGTCTTGCTCACCTCTGACCACAGATTTATCACACTGTGACTTTAGTTCCATGACCAGGTAGCTGCATGCTTGGCAACGAACTTCTTGTTGGTGGTCATAGCAAATTCAGGAGACAGTTCACTCTGCTTTCAACTTAGAAAACAAAATGGAAGGGTTAAACGCTGAACAGCTGCATTTGAACCGGGGGGTTTCTTTCATTTCTTGGGAGTCAACTGACTGGTTTTGGCATAGAAAAGATATGAACGCAGACCCACAGGATTTTAGAATATTATTGGGGCTATCAGAACCCAAGTCTGGAGGACCCAGGCCTGGCCTCTGCCTGCCCAGGAATACCCTCTATGTCCGGTGGGAGGTAGCATGTGGCCCTTCTGGGAGTTCCCCTTTGCATTGTCAGAGTGGGCTCAGGCACACCCTTGTGGCTGGGTCCCAGGGCCTCGGTCCAGAGGGCTTACTGGCCCAAGTTGGATAGCTATGTATGTAGATGGCAGGTGGTTTTGGCTTGAACCTGAGCCCGGATTTACAATGCAGTGTAGACATACTCCCAGCTGCCTGTAGTTCTGAATCACAGCCAGAAAACCCTCTACAGAAAAAAGAAACAGGAAAACATTTCCACAAAAGCTGGCCAAAGAAAGATTGAAAAGCCTCCTGGGGAAGCCTGTAATATTTCACCTGGCAGGAAACAGGCGAAATGTTGAAATCTAGGGATGCAGTCTCAGAAAGGTGCACATATAAATAGTTATACACAAACATTTTAGGATTCATCTACTCTGCAAAATCAGAAAATAAACCGTGCAGTGGCAAATCTCAAAGCCCAGGTCAGCTGACTCAGGCTCACACTATGGGGCTAAAAATAGCAGTGTAGACATTCCCTCTTGAGCTGGAGCCTGGCTCTGAAATCTGGCAAGGTGCATGGATCTTAGAGCCCAGGCTCCAGCCCGAGTGGGAATGTCTACAGGGCTATGTATAGCCCCATAGTGCCCGCCCAAGCCTTGATCAGGGGTCTGTGTCTCTCTCCACAGGTGTTTTTTGCACTGTAGACGGCCCTTTGGAGCTCATTAGTGCAGTGGGGTCAAGCAAATGTATGAGCCTGTCACCTCTGGCCAGAAGTGCTGGCCTCAGCCTGTTCCATGTCATGGACAAAATGACTGCACAATGTGGTGTGCCAGCAGTCTCTGCTCAGGCATGGACTATGAGGCTTTGCTGCAGATCAGAGTTAAAGTGAATTGGCAGAGTTGTGTGGAGACTTGGGGGAAAATTCTGGTCAAAGGGAGTTGACTTTAATGGGGCCAGGATTTCACTCCTAGAATTGAAATAGAAGTGTTTGTTGCAGGTCAGAGCAGAAGGCAAACCTGCAGTATTTTAAGCATGTTAGCAATGATCAGAAACAGGGTGTTATCATCTCCAGCACTTACATCTTGCACTAATACATAACAGGATGAACATTTCTGATGTCATGTATGTATATCTCAGGCATACCTTCAAGGTGAGAGGGGAAATGGCAGGTGCCTCCAGCAACTAAGGAACATGTACTTTTACTATCCATAGAGTACTGGGAGACAAATAGCCAGGAATAATACTGATGGTCTTTTCTAACCCATCCAAACGACTAAGGCTCTGATTCAGTGGATCTATTCCTGGTTTACAGTGGTGTAAGAATGAGGCACTGTGACTTCATCATTCTGTTCTTTAAATGCCCCTGGTTTATTGAAGCCAGAGGAAGGGATGATCTCCAAAATCCTTACAAAATAATATTTGCAGCAAAAAAAGGAGCCACAAAGAGCCAATTGCACTGTTATTGTGGTTCAGCTTTTAGAATAAAGCAACGTTCCAAGGTCTGAAAAACATTTTCATTACGTCTTTGTCTTGAAATAACTTGACATTTTTTTTCACTTGTGATGTTTTTGTCCACATGCCATTAATGCTGTGGGACCTTCATAAAGAATTGTTAGCTATGGCAATAGCCATTCATTGTTAAATATTGTTATGCTTTGAACATAAGCTTATATAAATAATAGGCATTTTTCTCATTTATTTCTTGCAGCTTTTTGTAAAGACACCTGTGCTTTTTCTATCTAAATTTATCTATGTGTTACTAATATACTTGACACTGTAGTATCTAGACAGTTATTTTTCTCTAATCTGTATTCATCGTATCAAAAATGCACAAACATAGGGTCCAATAATGGGATTCAGTTATTAACGTAGAATCTTTCAATGATTTGAACATTCTCCATTTGCTGATACAGGGTGTCATAGCTGATTGTTGTCAGGCAAGGAAAAAAGAGAGAAACACTTAATTTGGTTGTTTTTTTGAAGTAGGATTCTTGTTCTTTTCACTTCTGCAGTACTCATAGTGAGTTCAGCTCCACAGGAAATAGAGGAGGGATTCCTGTGAATTTCAGGTTATTGTTATTTTAACACCCAAAGAAAAATCTCATATCTGGTTTGGCAAAACTTGATGAAAAAATGAAAATATAAAAATGAAATGTTAATACTCAAAGCTACAAAGTGCGACATACTAAAGGAGCTAACAAGTGAACTAACCTGGCTACAGCATGGCCAAGAGATAGAAAGGAAAATTGATGCCAAAAAGGAACCAGTGTTCAAAATGGAATTTGATTTGTTATTGAGCATGTGTGCACATATGTATTAAAATGGTGAGCTCGCGTATGAGTGTATGTGAATGAACATATTGTCTGAGCACGTGGGAATGTGTAGGAAAGTTTTGACACTTCACCGTAGAAAGCAAATGAAAAAACATGAATCTGATAAAATGGAGCAGAATGGTATTGGCTTTGTCTGATTAGGGAAATTCTTCTGGGAGCAAACTGCCTCGCACGCAGCACCCCTTGCAAGCTTACTAGAACAAAATATGAAGGAGGAAGGCTTGGAATCTTGACACATCCATTACTCTACCCACCTTGGCACCTCAATTTATTGAGCACAAACCAATCCTTTCAGTAACAGGTGAGCTGCTTCAACCTAGGGCTTTGGAAGAGCCAGATATTTTATTTTAATAGCCAGGTCTTGAAAAACCATAGGCTGAAACCTGGGCAGGTTTGAAATCTCTGGGCAGGGGAAGGAGCATTGCCTTTCCACCCACATTTTAGTGTCTAGTGATGCTCTTTCTGTAGCCCCCATCGACAGTAGCATGGCAGAGAGGTTGGGCTTCCAATGGCTCATATTACCCTTACTAACAATTTCAGAGGCAGGCTCAATGACACAAGAGGTTTCAGAACAGCTGCTGAATTTAAAAAAGGCAGATGGGGTAGGGATGAGTGTTGGGGAAGAGGATAGGGTCTCTGAGTGCTACTTAGAGGTAATATGAGACAAGACTAAGCAACAGAAATAAAAGAATAGAGTGTAAGAGAGAAAAGAGAAAGAATAATTGAAAAATAAGTAGGAAAATGGGAGAGGAAATAGACATTTAAAAGGAGAATTAGAAATACAAGGGAAGGTTTGCTCTGAATATACGAGGGGGTAGCTTTTCAGTTGGTACCAGCCTGGTCTCATTTTGTGGATAGTAATTCTGTATGTACAGTTATTTGCATTTGTAATTTTTGCTCTGCATGTGCAAAACTGCAAAACTGCACATGCAGAACTAGAGGCCTAGATAACTGAGGTTTGGTGCTAGAAGAGCACTGGAGCTCAGTTTGTCTAATAAACCAGTAAAATATATATATTCTTTGTGCAAAGTCAGATCCCCTAGAACGACCCACCTTTTCCTTTCTGGAATAGTTGCAACTGTCAAAAAAAGATGAGAAACCATATCCTCAGGTGGTTACTTGTTACTACCCAGAGGTTCAGCAGCTAAGAAGCAGGGCCCCATTGTGCTAGGCACTGTACAAGTGTAACTCATTGGTCAGTATGTTACACATCCCCATCTGTGCCCTGAATACCTTACAATCTAAAGAGACAGACAGAATTAAGAAGGGAAGAAAGACATGGAGAAATGAAGTCATTTTCCTCACAGCCACAAACAGAACAAAGGTCTTGTGAATCCCAGGCTATGTCTACACTACTTACTTCTACCAGCATAGCCACATAGATCGGGGTGTGAAAAGGTTGGATCCCTGTCCTACATAGCATACAGAAATCCCTACTGTAGGTGCAGTGATACTGGCAAAGCTGTTCTCTGTGTAGTTGGTTTTGCTCAGGGTGTATGGTTTTACTAGACAGCAGAAGCCTAGCTTTATCGGTATAGCAATGTGCACGCTAAGAGAGCTTTGCTGATGAAGTACACTGGTATTCCTGTGAGGATAAAAGGCTTTTAGCGTAGGCATGGCTCCAGCCCAATGACCTATCCACTTGCCCAGGTTGCTTGTCCTAGGAAGTCAATGGTGTTATGCTAATTTACACCAAATATTTCCAGATGGGAAAATACTATAAGAACAAAAGAAAACACCAGCCAACCTCCCCAAAAGTTCTTCACTTTGTATATGTCCCCCACAACAATACAGCACTTCAGAAACCCTTTAAAAAATCACTCAGCAAATATTAATCTAAACCAGAGGTGGTGAGCCTGTGGCTCCGGAGCCACATGCGGCTCTTCAGAGGTTAATATGCGGCTCCTTGTATAGGCACCGACTCCGGGGCTGGAGCTACAGACGCCAATTTTCCAATGTCCCAGGTGGTGCTCACTGGTCAACCCCTAATTCTGCCCCAGGCCCTTCCCTCACTCCACTCCTTCCTCCAAGGGCCCCGCCTCTTCCCCTGAGTCTGCTGTGCCCTTGCTCCTCCCCCCCTACTCCTCTTGCACACCACAAAACAGCTGATTGTGGCGGGCGGGAAGCACAGGGATGGAGGGTTAGGTGCTGATCGGCGGTGCTGCTGGTCTGTGGGAGACACTGGAGACGGAGGCAGGGAGATGACGGGGCTGCTGACGGGTTACTGTGGCTCTTTGGCAATGCACATTGGTAAATTCTGGTTCCTTCTCAGGTGCAGGTTGGCCACCCCTGATCTAAACCTATCAGTAAATAATAGTGTCTTCTTTTTGTGCCGGATTCAAGAGTGTCTGTCTTTTAAGCTTTTTGTTGTGGTGGTAAAGAAACAGAGAGGGGCTTCAGAGAATTAAAAAAACCTGCACTTCTTTAGCTCAACCCCCTACTTCACTGGGCTAGGAGCTTTTTACCATTATTTTTAAATAAAAAACCAAATTCTGACCTTGGATGGAAACCTGGAACTCCCACTGAAGTCAATGAGACCTATGTGTATGAAGACAAAATTTAACAAAGTTTTCAGTTGAAAATGGTATTCTCCTGCTGGCCTCTACCATCTTACAGGGAAATGACTTTACTCGGAAGAGTGATATTTTCAGAGCTGCCTCACTAACTTGGACATTCATCTCCTCCTCATTTTAAATGAGAATTGGGCATCCAATTCCTTAACAAGCTTTGCAAATCTCTGCTGAATCGATTCATTTAAAGTGATACATTGGCTAGTTTTAGGCCAAACATTTAGATTTTTGTAAAATCAAAAACTATTCGCCAAACCTAATATTATTAGGAGTTACAAAATGAATGCAATTAGAATAGAGGTTTTTTTTCTTAAAAGGAAAAAGGTCTTTTTTTATTACAGAGGTCAGAAATATTTGAAGGGACACTCAAATAAAAAATAGTATCATTTCCTCCTAACATTAAAGCAGGCTGGAAAGTGAGATACAGTCTCTTCACACTGGGGTTATTATTCATTGCTACTTTACACAGGTTATGTCACTTTTCAGCAAGCTGGCCGCAACCCACAGGACACTCTGAAACAAATCTATTTCCCAGTTCGTTCACAGCGAGACGCTCCTCTCGCCCTCTGAACTCACATGGAAAATCTTGACCTTCATTTTAGCAGGGGGCTTTCACAAGAAAACTAAAACCTGGAGACTTTACATCTCCTTGTTTCTTGCATTGCCACTCTAATCTATCACTTCTGCCCCATTGTGGTGCTGCAGCCCGAGCAAACAGCAGAGGCAGGCCAGTAGTGTCACACTGAGGGGGCCGATGTTTGAGAGGGCACCTGCTTCTCCCCAGTGTGGGTCAGCACTTCAAACTGCATGACATGACCTGAAAGGTGAACCACTTAACCTTTGGGCTTGGCAAAAACAGTCTGAGATTTGGTTAATCCAATGCGCCAAGTTTACAAAATAGACTGGACTTATACTGTGACACCAATTCTCTGCCTCCTTGAGTTTCCCTGATGCCCCTCATACTGTGCTAAATGGAGTTTCTTGTGGCTCCCTGATTATCAGTGCTGGCCCTCACCCAGATGTAAGTTAGAGCAGCCTTCGGGCTGCCTCAACCTACATCAGCTGGCAATGGTTCCTGAGAGGTTGGACACCAGCTGGAAATAGTTGGAGTGCAGCTTGCTCCAGCCACAACTTCTCCTTGGCTCTTCACACTCCCAATATGTTCCCCCTTCCCTAGCCCAGGGCTGGTACTGGCTGCAGTCAGAGACAGGCTACCAGACCTCATGGAACAATGGTCTGATCTGGTGCAGCAATTCCTATGTTCCTGTACATTTTGAGCCTGTATCAACACCAATCTTTTTACCTGATAACAGCCCCCACCCCCATTAAAGCCAGCCACCAAGCTGCCATAATCTTTGGCTTTACCAAATTCTCACTCACTGTACTGCAAGTGCAGATATACAGGCCACCTCCCACCCATTACGTATGTGACACTGACCCAAAAGTAGTTCCTCCTTAACTTCAACCACCCACACGTTGACAGGAAGAATGACAGAGATCTCTTTTCTTATCCTGAATACTTTCCAGAAGAGATTTTAAATCCACCGTATTGCTATGACCTTAGAAGTTCTATGTGAATAGTGGTTGGAGTACCCTACAATACCTTTTGAATAAGGTGTAGATAGTCAACAATAAGAGATTATTCAGTCATCTGCCTCTTGATAGTACCCAGAAACCACACGTGATGGGGCACCTGCCTCACACTGGCCTGTAAACGGTTAACGCAGCCCTAGGGAGGCTGCGCAGAAAGCAGCCAAGAGAAGAGAGGCTGTGAGAAGCTGCCAATCAGGGCCTTGTAGGCCCATATCAGAAGAGCTGCAGAGCAGAGCAGCTTCACAGTTGTTCCCTGGAGCTCGAGGAGGGGAAATGGGTTGCTTCACAGGAGGAAGGATGCTAGCACCTTGGACAGAGCAGTGCTGGGCAGGATCAGGGGAGTGAGAGCAAACTCCTGTCTGGCTGCTAAGACTGGCATGCTAAGACCCTGAGGTAAAGGGTGAAGAAAGTGCTAGGGCTGTGGGGAAGTGGCCTAGGGAAAAGTACTGAGAGGTTGGAGGGGATGCAGCACATGGCTACCATCTGTAGGGTCCCTGGGCTGGGATCTGGAGTAGTGGGCGGGCCAGGGTCCCCTCTTCACCCCCACTTAAGAACATAAAAATGGCCATATTGCATCAGATCAATGGTCCATCTAGCCTAGTATCCTGTCTTCCAACAGTGGCCAGTGCCACATGCCCCAGAGAGAATTAACAGAAAAAGTAATCATCCAGTGATTCATTCTCTGTCGCTCATTCCCAGCTTCTGGCAAACAGAAACTAGGGACACCATCCCTGTCCATCCTGGCTAATAGCCATTGAATTTATCCATGAATTTATCTAGTTCTTTTTTGAACCCTGTTATAGTCTTGGCCTTCACAACATCCTCTGGCAAAGAGTTCCACAGGTTGACTGTGTGTTGTGTGAAGAAATACTTCCTTTTGTTTGCTTTAAACCTGCTGCCTATTAATTTCATTTGGTGACTCATAGTTCTTGTATTATGAGAAGGAGTAAATAGCACTTCCTAATTTATTTTCATGACACTAGTCATGATTTTATAGACCTCACTTATATCCCCCCTTAGTCGTCTCTTTTCCAAGATGAAAAGTTCCAGTCTTATTAATCTCTCCTCGTACAGAAGCTGTTCCATACCCCTAATTATTTTTGTTGCCCTTTTCTGAACCCTTTCCAATTCTAATATACTGAGGAAGTGGCGGGACTGTCAGACTGCAGTACATTTCCCTGGAAGGGGGGAGCACAGAGTCTGGCACAGCCAGAGAGCTGTGGAGGAAGTTGTGGTCCTTGGAATGATATGGGTCCAAGAGCAGAAGTGATGGCGGTGAGACATCACCAGAAGAAGGTGCACTGGCTATGAGAGCTAATCCCTGGGACAGCCAGTAGGAGGTGCCACAGTAGTGAGTCACACCTGATCACACCACACTATAAAATAGCTTTAGTTATTATATACATCTTAAATTCTATGGACACCTACTATATGGTACTCTATAAAAAACCAACAAATAATCCTGTACACCTACAAGTAAATCCCAGGTATATACAGGATCAGAGTTAAGGTTATTTCTGGACATTTAACTAAATGATTATTTTGTACCTAAAAGATTCTAAAAAGATTTTTTACCCACCTTAAGTAATTAGTTAATTGCACCTTTAACTATTCTTTGTAAAGTTTATTTTTGGTCAGGACCATGCTTCTTTCATTTTGATCAAAAGTGTTCTTTAAAAAAAAAAAGCCACTCCAATGCGCTGGTTCATGCAACGCTATAAAATTTCATAAGTCGAAAAGGTTTCTTGACATTTATAAATTGCTGATTGCTTTTTAAACTGTGTTTTAAATAATGGAATGGGACTTAGGGGTCCCTTCCTGCTGGCATCAGATTTACTTCTGGAAAGTGACATAATCTGCAGTTCCTGGCAGTACAGGGGGCTCATTGTTGCAGATAATAAATAAATTTCGACCATCCAGCATTGATACTGAGTGAACAATAGCAGAAACTCCTCAGTGTTAAGCAATTTAATCTTTTTTTAACCAACAGTTACATTAGTAGTAAGGTTGAATGAAAACTGGTTTATGATCTTTGAATAACTTCTCCATGAGGCTCACAATAATTAATCTGTGGGAACGAACATTAACAGAAGCCGGAGCGAAGAGCTCCATTAAAAATGTTCAGCCTGAAGTGGGATAACTCAAGTACCCCAGAATTTATTGTTGGATTATTGATTGGTTCTGGTTTACCTCTTGCCACACTTCTTCCCTTGGTTACTTCTTCGATTCCCTTGACTGGCCTACAAACGAAAAGCTGGAGAGGCACCAGTGGGTGAGCTGGAGGAAAAGAAAGAGAAGGCTTGAGGTGGTAGTAATTTACGTGAGTCCACCCCTCTTTCTGATTGTAATGTTCATTCTCAGGCTGACAGAACTGTAACTGCTAGGACCTCACTCTGAATACCCCCTGCAAGGTGCTGAGTGACCTCAACTCCTGCTGACGTTGAAAGCACTCAACACTGTGGTCAGCAGAGCTCTGAATAACTGCAGAGTTATTTGGGATTGAAAATGGGAAACATACACTTACATGAACTTCCTTTATTTCCACGCTTACCAAAGAGATTTTTGGACTTTAGGACTTCCCAAAGGCACTCAGTCTGATTTGGCCTGTCCAACAAAGAACTGGTAATCTCCCCAATATCTTTCTAACTAACCCATCCAGCGTGCAAGGATGGGAGGGCATATGTGCAAATCAATATGATTAAAGGACAGAACGGTTTTCAAAACATCACATAGGCTAGGAGCAAGAGAAGATGTTGCTAAGTGAGGGGGATTATTCACTCTATAGTTGCTTCTGCAGAGCACTGTCAAGTCAAAATGATGGATTAGTCATCACATCATCAGGCTGTCACTGGAGCAGGACAGCTTTAAAAATCAAGGGCCGGATCTTCGACTGATGTAAGTCAACATACAGTTGATGGGGAAAAACCTATAGGGGCCTTTCCTGTCCTTGCTTGGCTAAAGTTTGCCCAGTCCTGCTCTCTGAACCAGACTCCCTTTCTAGCTTCCCTTTTATGCTGCAGCATAAGTGAACGTAGGGCATATGAGGACTAACAGAGAAAAACAGGACCCCAGAAAAGAGGAACCAGACCCAGAACAGGGAATTAAGATGGAACAAAGGGGTCCTGAATCCTTCTAACTGTCTGTACACAACTAACCACATTCCAGGCGTCGTTGACACAGACAAAACCACAGAAAGGGCAATAACAGGAAAACCCTAATAAGGGAAAGTTGGTCCACCAGCTTGCTTGTTTTAGTATTAAGCTACCAAATAAGGCAAGAAACCTGTATAACCTAAGCATTATGTTTTGCGGTTTTAATCTTTATAAGCTCAGGCACATTTGTAACCGGGAGAGCAGCCGTCTCGTGTGAGGGGACCATGCTCTCCATGCATGCATGTAAGGCCAAACAATAAAGAGCCTCAGGCTGTCTGACCTAAAATCATAGGTGTGGTTCGTTTTTCCTCAACACAGTTTATAACATCTGGGAAGTCCTGTACATCAAAGGAGCTCACAGTAGTCCTGCTAGGGCAGCTGGCTAGCTGCTTTGTACTACATGAGCAGCCTTCAAAGCAATTTTTAGCACCTTAGGGTGAGGTGGGCTCTGAGGCTCCCTGCAGTGTAGCGCAGTCTGAGACTTGCCTTTTTGATTAAGCTTTTGCTTGACTTTGGAGAGTTATCTGTTTATTTCTGGGTTGGTGCTGGATGCTGCCCATTGCAGACAGGCTAACTTAACACAGCCTTACATTTATTCTATGTAATATACATGTTGTGGTTAAAATGTAGGTGAAATATACAAAGACACTCCAACTAAAAGGATATGACCAGTGTAGTTAGAGCCATAGGGACCTCCCTATTATTTTCTCATGTCACTGCTTTGACCATTGCATACCTGTAACTGAAGTTCTCTCCTCCTAGCCTGCACAGTTCACCATGCCACTACTTATCCAGCTGGAGGGGTTGCTTTTGGGTAATAAAACATGATGCCTTCTCCCTCTTGGGCTGAATGTGCTCATCTCCAGACCCTTCTTGACCTGGAAGTGAGGGACCAGCTGTAGGAACCAACTGAACCCACACTTCCTCTGTAACCATGCAGAGTATTGACTGATAAATCATTAGGATGGCCCAGAAGCCAGAACAAAATTTGTGGGAAAAACATTCCTGTACTATATTTGACAGAATTATAGTGTCTCTTTGATTACAAGTGGAAGCCATAAACTGTCTTCCAAAGCCAGTGAAAGAATTTCTCATCCGAGAAGTTTCTCAGACAGAAGATTCTATGATATGATAATCCTGCTTAACAACACAGCTTCTCCTGAACCACAGGGAGCTCCAGTTGCAGCGCATGAAGTGCAGGAGGTTTTATAGCGGAAAATGATAGTTGATTAATAGATTATAATTCCCATCCCGAAAAAAACAAACGGTTACAGGATAAAGAGGAGACTCCTACAGTGTAATCCTGATCAATAAACCTGGTTCAATAATTGATGAATTAGGTTCAGTTTCAAGAGAGAAAAATCAAACTTTAGGACTGAGCTATAGAGTTTTCTGCTGTATTTTTTGTCCAAATCAGAGAATTAATAAGATCAGTAGCCTGGTCTCCTTTCCAAACCCAAGGCCAGTGGTAGAGAATCATACACCAGGTTGAAGAACCACCAACAATGCTTATTTAAGTCTCAAAAGAAAAACCCTTTTACATTTACGGTTTAATGGTGCTGTTTTGACAGCTCGGTAGTGTTTATCCACAGAAAAGGATCATAGAATTGTAAGCATTCTTATAGGTCCCCATCAAGGTCACCTCCAAGCAGGTTCTCAATCCCTCAGTGGAGGCAAGTTGCTCCTTTGAGGGAGGAGCTAGGATGGAAGGAGCTGTCACTTTTCTACAGAGCTCCAAACCAGCAGCAAGCGTGTCTGCTTTCCGTGGCTCAGAACCTTAACTGTCCCCAGTGCTCAACAGCTTTATGCCTCTTCTGCAGATCCTCAGAAACCCTTGGTCTCTACTCATGCCCCCATAATGGCATCTTGGGTGAGTCAGGGAGCTTCTTTCTCTGCACTCAACTAGGATGCTCAGATGACGTATGTCACAAACATAATCAGACCAATAACCAGAGTCCCAGCAGGCAGCCAGGGAGTTACATGTGGGATGTATCAGTCTTAAACAGCAGGGCCAAATTTTCATAAGCATATATGCAAACCCAGCTTTATTCCCTCAATAACTCACACTTACTATATTCAAGCACTATCACTGGAGCATACTGCTAGTAGAAGTTGCATCCTCACAGCCCATTCATTCAAAATTGCATATGCAAAAATAATACCTTTGAAAGTTTGGCCCTATAAGAGTAATTTTATTTTTTGTTAAAATACCATAATTTGGGGTTTAATAGACCTACAACTTTGATTTTTTTAAAGTTTTTGGAGGGAAGGGGAACTGAAAATAGTGCTGCTTATCCTTGAAATGATGATGCAAAAACAAACTTCAGCTATAGTATCTGTGTTGAAATAGTCATTAAAAAGCCCTTTCTTATATTAATTTCTTCTATTAGAATAGAATATCAGGGTTGGAAGGGACCTCAGGAGGTCATCTAGTCCAACTCCCTGCTCAAAGCAGGACCAGCTAAATCGTTCCAGCCAGGGCTTTGTCAAGCCTGACCTTAAAAACCTTGAAGAAAGGAGATTCCACCACCTCCTTAGGTAACCCATTCCAGTGCTTCACCACTCTCCTAGAGAAAAAGTTTTTCCTAATATCCAACCTAAACCTCCCCCACTGCAACTTGAGACCGTTACTCCTTGTTCTGTCACCTGGTACCAGTGAGAACAGCCTAGCTCCATCCTCTTTGGAACCCCCTTTCAGGTAGTTAAAAGCATCTATCAAATCCCCCCATCATTCTTCTCTTCTGCAGACTAAACAATCCCAGTTCCCTTAACCCCTCCTCATACGTCATGTGCTCCAGCCCTCTAATCATTTTTGTTGCCTTCTGCTGGACTCTCTCCAGTTTTTTCACATCTTTTTTGTAGTGTAGAGTCCAAAACTGGATACAGTACTCCAGATGAGGCCTCACCAATGCTGAATAGAGGGGAATGATCACATCCCTCAATCTGCTGGCAATGTCCCTACTTATACAGCTCAAAATGCCATTAGCCTTCTTGGCAACAAGGGCACACTGTTGACTCATATCCAGCTTCTCGTTCACTGTAACCCCTAGGTCCTTTTCTGCAGAACTGCTGCCTAGCCACTTGGTCCCTAGTCTGTAGCAGTGCATGGGATTCTTCCTTCCTAAGTGCAGGACTCTGCACTTGTCCTTGTTGAACCTCATCAGATTTCTTTTGGCCCAATCCTCTAATTTGTCTAGGTCCCTCTGTATCCTAGACCTACCCTCCAGCATATCTACTCCTCCTCCCAGTTTATTGTCATCTGCAAACTTGCTGAGGGTGCAGTCCATGCCATCCTCCAGATCGTTAATGAAGATATTGAACAAAACCGGCCCCAGGACTGACCCTTGGGACACTCCGCTTGGTACCGGCTGCCAACGAGACATGGAGCCATTGATCACTGCCTGTTGAGCCCGATGATCTAGCCAGCTTTCTATCTACCTTATAGTCCATTCATCCAGCCCATACTTTAACTTGCTGGCAACATTCTATTCTATTAACTCTGGCTGACATTCCCACATCACTCTTTTCAACAGAAACAAAATGTTTCTACCTGGAACCAATTGGATGGATTTTGTTCTGTGTGAGTTAGACTCAGATTTTAATCTGACCTCTGGCACATGTAGGCCACAAAACCTCACCCACCCACTCCTGTAACAGACCAATAACCTCTGTCGTAACAGACCAATAATCTCTGTCTGAGCTACTGAAGTCCTCAAATCATGATTTAAAGATTTCAAATGATAAGGAATCCACCATTTAGTTCAAACCTGTAAGTGACCCATGCCCCCTGTTGCAGAGGAAGGCAACCCCTCACCCCCAGGGTCTCTGCCAATCTGACCCTGGGGAAAATTCCTTCCCGACCCAAAATATGGCAGTCAGTTGAGTCCTGAGTATGTTAGCAAGACCCAACAGCCAGACACCAGGAAAGTATTTTCTGTAGTAACTCAGAGCCCTCTCCATCTAGTGTCCCATCTCTGGTCATTGGGGATATTTGGTACTAGCAGTCACAGATGTTCCACATGCCATTGTAGGCAGTCTCATCATACCATCCCCTCCATAAACTTATCAAGCTCTTGAAGCCAGTTAGGTTTTTTGCCCCCACTGCTCCCCTTGGAAGGCTGTTCCAGAACTTCACTCCTCTAACGGTTAGAAACCTTCGTCTAATTTCAATCCTGAACTTGTTGATGGCCAGTTTATAGCCATTTGTTCTTGTGTCAAGATTGGCACTTAAGTTAAGTCCTCTCCCTGTCTGGTATTTATTCCTCTAGTGTGTTTATAGAGAGTAATCATATCTCCCCTCAGCCTTCGTTTGATTATGCTAAACAAGTGAAGTTCTTTGAGTCTCCTCTCATAAGGTAGGTTTTCCATTTCTCCGATCAACCAAGAAACCTTTCTCTGTACTTATTCCTGTTTGAATCCATCTTTCTTAATAATGGGAGACCAGAACTGCACACGGGTATTTCAGATGAGGTCTCACCAGTACCTTTTATAAAGGTACTAACACTTTCCTGTCTCTACTGGAAATACCTTGCCTTATGCATCCTAGGATCTCATTAGCCTTTTTCATGGCTGCATAACATTGGCAGCTCATGAACATCCTATGATTAACCAATACACCCAGGTCTTTCTCCTCTGTTATTTCCAACTGAAAGTCCCCATCTTATAGCAAAATTTCTTACTGTTAGTCCCAAATTGCCTGACCTTGCACTTTATACTATTAAATTTCATCCCATTTCCATTACTCCAGTTTTTAAGGTCATCTAGATCTTCTTGTATGATATTCCAGTCCTCCTCCATATTGACAATACATTCCAATTTTGTGTCATCCTCAAATTTTATTAGCACACACTCACTTTTTGTGCCAAGGTCATTAATCAAAAGATAAATAAGACTGGTCCCAAGACCAATTGCTGAGTAACTCCACTAATAACCTACTTTCAGCCTGACAGTTCACCTTTCAGTAAGACCCATTGTAGTCTCCCCTTTAACTAATTCCTTATTATCCACCTTTCAATTGTCATATTAATCCTCATCTTCTCCAATTTAACTAATAACTTCCTATGTGGAACTGTACTAAGTGTCTTACTGAAATCCAGGTAGATTAGATCTACTACATTTCTTTTCTCTAAACAATCAGTTATCTCCTCAAAGAGATCAGGTTGGTCTGGTATAGTATAACTTTTGTAAAACCATGTTGTATTTTATCCCAATTACCATTTACCTTTATGTCCTTAACTACTTTCTTTTTCAAAATTTGTTCCAAGGCCTTGCAAACAATTGAGGTTAAACTAACAGGCCAGTAGTTTCCTGGATCACTTTCCCCACCTTTCTTAAAAATAGGTACTGTATTAGCAATCCTCTAGTGACAGGGTACAACCCCTGAATCTACAGATTCATTCAAATCTTTGCTATTGGGCTTGCAATTTCATGTGCTAGTTCCTTTAATATTCTTGGATGGAGATTATCTGGGCCACCCAATTTAGTCCCATTAAACTGTTTGAGTTAGACTTTCACCTCGGAGGTGGTAATTTCTACTTTCATATCCTCAATTCTATTAGCCACCCTGCCACTACCCCTCAGCGCCTCATTACGCTTACTAGAAACTAAGGCAAAGTATTTGTTTAGGTATTGGGCCATGCCTAGATTATCTTTAATTTCCATCCCATTCTTAATACTTAGTGGTCTCACTTCTTTCCTTGTTTCCTTTTTATTTATATGTCTATAGAACCTTTTACTATTGATTTTAATTTCCCTTCCAAGGGCCAAACTCTGCTTGGCTTTTGGCAGTTCTCACTTTCCCCCTACAGTTTCTGACCTCCAAGAGGCAGCTTTTCTTGCTGATCCATCCCTAATTCAGAGAATTGTAAAGAGACTGACAAACTGACTGCCTTTTTCTGACAGCAAACATCCGAAGTTTGAATAGCTTACACTTGATCAGACTAGAAATCTAAGGAGGAATCTCCCACGTACAAATCTCTACCTGTGACCATATGGAGGTATTTCAACAAGTCTCTGAAGAGTAGAAAACCTGTATTGTTAATCTTGAAAGAGGATGCAAATTTTTATTACCATGCTTAATATTGAAACAAGGCTTTTAATTCCAAAAGAGAAACATACACTGAAAATCAAAATCTCTCTTTAAAGTTTCTCAGAATCCTAGCAGCTGAGACTAATAAAGTTCAGGTTATGAAGTGCCACAGAGCTTGAAACAGTCTCTTTCATTTCATAACAGCAGCAAAACAGAAATCCATTCATAACTGGGCAATGTCATATGGAAAAATCGAGAAACCCTCCATATATACGTTACATGGCTTGTTATATAAAAAATATTGGTATATGTAGCAGTATCTAAGACACTGAAAAACTGACTGAGTTTCATGGTATGAAAAATAAGACACAATATACAGTATCTACAGTAATTTTGGAAGACATTGGGGCAAATTCCGTCCTGGTGGAACTCCACTGATTTCAGTGAAGTTACATCAGGGATATGTTTCATCCTTTGAATTTCAAAATTTATCATGAAAATTAGCCAGTTTTGTTCTGCTTTGAATTAATTTTGTGTGCAGTTGTGTTGCAAACATATGTCACATATAAAGTCACCAGACAAACATTTGACAACCTGAAGAGCAAAGGATTTAAATTTTGGATCCGTTCCTACTCTCACCGAAGTTAATGGCAATACTTCAGTAGGAACAGGAACAGGCCCCTAGTGTAATCCGGTAGAATACATTTTATTTCAGTAATCTGAAGATGATGGACGGAATCCTCATCCCATTGAGGTCAGTGGGAGTTTTGCCATTGATTTCGATGGGGCCAGGATATCACTGAGTAGAAGCGTTCTTCTATGGTACAGTCAAAGTGAAATGAGTGAAAATTACAAGTGTTCATTGGTCATCAGGATTTGAGCCTTGATTCATTGAAGCACTTAACTTTAAGCACATGCTTAAGTCCAACTGATTGCATATGCACAGTAAAGTTAAGAACATAAATAAGTTTTGGCAGGATCAGGGCTCAAAAGGAGCCATCCCTGTGCTCTGTGTAGTGTAAGGACAGCATCTGTAAGTGGCCTTGAAAGGGCTGTCAAAGGATGGGGACAAATCACAGAATTTTTGTTTTGACACAAACTGTATCAATGTTACTTTATCGCGTGAAATGAGTTAAATGATGAATAATTGAACAGGGATTGAAGGATGTAGATGTATGGGCTAGAGGAAAAAAACTAGTGTTTTGAGCTGAGATTTGAAATGAGATGGAGAATCAGTGAGACAGATGTTTACAGGGAGGCTTTACCAGCTGGACAGAGCTGTGGAAGGGAAAAGAGACGTAGAGGAGGCCAGTGCTAAATAAGCATATATATTATAGAGAAATACAAGATCCAGGAGACAGGCTTGAGGGTGCATAGGAGTTTTCAGAAAAAATGGCAGGATAATTTTTATCTGAATCCTGAATAAAGAAGGAATCGTGGAGTTGTCTTGGAGAACGGTGTGATCGGTTGCACTTTTTTGCATGTATGAAAAGGCAGGAGACCTAGAACCTAGTGAGGCCCTAGACAGTGGAGTTCAAAAAATTGAGTTGAGAGGGAATGAAGGACAATCAAGACAATGGCATAAATGCACCGCTCAACCTTTGAGCCAAAGCAACATGTGGCAAAACAAGATGGAAAAAAGTGTCCAAAAGATAATATAATAATAATGTTCAATGATAGCTTTAAAACCATCAAACCTACTTTTTCTTTTCTTCCAGCAGTTTGGGCAGTGGACTAAGAGTCAGGAGACCTGAGTTCTGGTCTTGGATCTGCCACTCACCTGCTGTGTTACCTTGGATAAGTCATGGCATGTCCGTGCCTCAGTTTCCCCATCTGTAAAATGAGATTAACCATACTGACTTTCCTTTGTAAAGTGCTTAGATATCTATGGATACAAAGTGTCAGAGGAGAGCTAGGTATTAGTATTTTCTTCACCCTCTGCTCACTCCCCATCACCCAAGTTTCCCTTTTGCTCCTTCTTCCCAGATGTCTCTGTCTGCCATCCTCTGCTCCTCATAGAATTTAATCCCTCTCTGGGATATCGCTGCCTTTTCTTTGCTGCCACCAGCCACATCATCTGTCTATCTCCCTTTTCAGTGCCTAACATTGCTAACAATGTTTCTCTTTGCAGTGAAGAGAGCTACAAAGTGACACTGGGGAGAAGGAGAGAGCTGTGTGACCGCAAAGAACAGTAGCTGACATAGGGGAAGGCATGAGAAAGCAGCTATAGGCAGCCACCTAGTTCACAGATAAACAACTGACAACTGTATACTGCACAAATATGGGACAAAGCTTGTTTTTAGAGGACTGCATTCCATTTTGTTCTGTGTAGAATTTTCTGGCTAACTCAAACATTTGTACAGTATCACAGCATAGGATCCTTTGCTGAAATACAGGTTAAAGTTTCATAGTGAAGTGGAATGTGGGACATTACGTTCCAAATAAGGGAAGTCTCTTAAAAATACAGCCTGGGTGTTTACCCTACATGGCTGCCATCCAGGAATCCAAATGCTTCCAGAATAATGAGGCAAGTCCAGGAATCCCTATCAAATTCAGGTGAATTGTGAGATGTGGGCACAGAAAAAGACAGTTACTCACCTTTGTAACTGTTGTTCTTCGAGATGTGTTGCTCATATCCATTCCAGTAGGTGTACGCGCCACGCGTGCACGCTCGTCGGAAGACTTTTACCCTAGCAACTCCAGCGGGCCGGCAGGTCGTCCCCTAGAGTGGCGCCGCCATGGCGGCTAATATATATCCCTGCCGGCCTGTCCGCTCCTCAGTTCCTTCTTGCCGGCTACTCCGACAGTGGGGAAGGGGCTGGTTTGGGAATGGATATGAGCAAACATCTCAAAGACAACCGTTACAAAGGTGAAGTAACCATTTTTCTCTTTGAGTGAATTGTCATATCATTTCCAGTAGGGGATTCCCAGCCTTACCTAGGCGGGTGGGGTCGGAAGTGAGAGGTCGCAGCGTGTAGATATGGCGAGCCGAAGCTGCGTCTCTGGACTGCTGATTCCAGGCATACTGGGAAGAAGGTCATGGAACGGAGGGACCAGGTCGCTGCCCATACAGATTCCTGAATTGGGCACTCGAGCAAGAAAGATGAAAGAGGCTTGAGCCCTCGGTAGAGTGGCCAGTCACGTGCCGGGAGGGATACTGAGCCAAGGCATAACAGGCCCGAGTTACCAGGGATGTCACCCACTGAGGAGATCCGCTGGATGAGACAGGCAACCCCTTGACCGGTTCAGCTATGGCAACGAAAAGCTGGGGGATTGCGTAACGGCTTGGTTCGTTCTAACATAAAGGCGAGTGACCCTGTTTGCACCGTTAAGGAGTGCAGCTTGCTCCCGATGGACACGCATGGGGTTTTGGGAAGAATACGGGTAGAAATCTCTCTGGTTTACTGAAAGCCGAGACACTTGGGGGGAGAAAGGTGGTGCGGGTCTCAGTTGCTACCTTTCCCAATGGCACACCGTATCATGCGGCCTTACTACAGAGGCCCGCAGTTCCGGAAACCGTCTAGCGGCAGGTCGGATGGCTACCAGGAACGCCGTCTTCCAGAGAAGAGATAGAGGATTGGAACACGTAGCCACGCGGATCAACGGGGGGGACATAAGACGGTCAAACAGGTTCAGTCCAGGAGGGCTTGGGGCGGCGAATCGGGGGTAAAGACGCTCCAGGACCCTAAGGAAACCTAGTCACCATGGATTGAGAGAAGACTGAACCGCCATCGGCACCCGGGTGGAGTGGAAAGCTGCCATATGAACCCGAGAGATGACACCGCAGCCTTGCTTCTTAAGGACCAAAGTAAGAGGATGTTAGAATGGAAAACCTTCGTAGGCGAAGCCACACAGTTCCGTGCCACCAGCACGGTAAATGCTTTCCACTTGGCCGATACGTCGCCCTCGTAGAAAGGCTTCCTACTTCCCGGAGCACCTGCGTCACCGGGAGGTATTTAGAGCAATAGCATTTCAGACGCTGGTCAGACCACTCAGGGAAGCCACGCTGTTGAGGTATGTTTGATAGCGACTGAAGTCGGGGACGGAGCCGACCGGTCCTGCATGATCAGGTCAGGTGAAGCGGCAGGGACCAGGGTCGGCTACTGACAGGTCCAGCACATGGAGACCAGTGCTGCCGACGGGCACGCCGGAGCGATCAGGATCAAGCGGCCCTGTCCCTTGCGCACCTTCAGAAGGGACCTTGTGGATTTACGGAAACGACGGGACGCGATAGAACAGTTGTGTTGCCCATGGGATAAGGAAAGGCGGCTGCAACCGAGACTGGTTCGAGACCTGAGAGAGCAGACACGGGCATTCCTGTTCCTGCGGGACGCGGAAGAGGTCCATCTGGGGACATCCCACTCCGGGAAGAACGCAAGGGCGAGTTCGGACGAGGTACCACTCGTGGGAGGGAAGGACTGCTCAGACGACTCTGCCAGGTATTTCGAACCCCGGAGGAGGATGCAACGAGCGTGAATGGAAGTGGCCTATGCAGAAGTCCCACAGCCTCATGGCCTCCCGACACAGAGGAGGAGACCTCGTACCGCACTCTTGGTTTATATGTACCACCGCGTTGTGTTGTCGAGTGAAAACCGAAACACAGCGACCCGGGAGTTCTGTGGATGTTTGACAGAAGGTGGAGGACCGCCCACTTCCCACACGTTGATGTGGGGCTAGCTTCGGGAGGGACCAGGAGGCCTTGGTCGCAGCAAAGCTGTTTCCCGGAAAAAAGGGGATTTTTTTGAAAAGGGCTGTTTTTTTTTTTTTTTTTTCCCCCCCCAGGGGGGGGGGGGCCCAAAGTTGAATGCGATCGTTGCTATAGGGACATCAAGGGCGGAGCGGATTGGAAATGGGAGCCCCCCACACCACGGACTGGTCCAGAACACAATGGGGAGATGTAGGACATCCTGAGGATTTAGACAATCGTATCAAGGAGACGCCCTGGCCGAGACGGAGCTGAGCAGATGAGCAGGACTAGAGGTGTCTGAGGTGAGCCGTGCATACGCGTGACGAATGTGCAGGCGCCATGTGGCCCAAAGAGATCAGGCAGTGCGGTACTTGAGGTCAGAGGCGCTGCATGCAACCTGTGGCATGATGGCTGTCAAAGCCCTGGAACCGCGCAAAGGAAGACAGCTCTGGCCAGGTGGAGTCCAGAATGGCGCAAATTAAACTCGACTTTTGTGTGGGCGGTTCAGAGTTGACTTCTCGCATTTGAGCATCAGGCCCAGGTTTAAGAGTCTCCTGACCATGCGACGTTGATCGAGGACTCGCTTGATTGATGGGATACTTGCACATTAAGTAAATTTTGCAGATGACACCAAGTTGGGGTGGTGGACACCGCGGATGGCAGCGATAGGATTCAGGAGACTTAGACAATTGGAGAAGTGGTGCCACAAGAAACCTTCATGAAATTTCACAAGGACATGCCAAAGTCCTGCATTTAGACAGAAAAAACCCATGCACTTGTACAGGCTGGGGGACTGTTTGGCTAAGAAGTAGCAGTGCTGGAAAGAAAAGCTCTTGGGGTATACGGTAGATGCGGAGGTGAACATGAGCCTACAGTGTCTCTTGTAACCTAAAGGCTAAATGCATACTGGGCTGTATTAGTGGAGTAGTGCCAGCAGATCGAGGGATGTGATTATTCCCCTCCTTTCGGCACTTGTGAGGCCGCATCTGATATTGTGTCCAGTTATTGGGCACCACACTACAAAAAGCTGGAACAACTTGGAGAGAGTCCAGCGTGAGGCAACAAAATGATTAGAGGACTAGAGCACTGACTTATGAAGAGAGACTGAAGAACCAGCTTATTTAGCTTGCAGAGAGAAAGACTAAGGGAGATTGTAGCAACTTTAATACTGAAGGTGCTCCAAGGAGGATGTGAGCTAGGCTGTTCTCGTGGTGACGGAGGACAGACAAGAGCAATGGTTTTGAAGTTGCAGTTGCGGAAGTCGAGGCTGGATATAGAAAACTTTCTGACTAGGAGAGTGGTGAAGCTTGGAATGGGCTTACCTAGGGAGGTGGTAGAATCTCCATCTTTAGAGCTATTTAAAGTCCGGCTAGACCGCACCCTGGCTGGGATTATTTAGGGAAAGTGGTCCTGCCTTTAGCAGGGGGTTGGACTAGATGACCTCGTGAGGTCCCTTCCAACCTTTTGATTCTATGATTCTATGATTCTCTGAGGGTCCCGGATGAGCCAGTCGTTGAGGTACGGGAATACATGCACGCGACTGTGGCGAAGGTAGGCGACAACTACAGCCATGCACTTGGTAAACACTCTCGGGGCCGTAGAGAGGCCGAATGGGAGGACCGTAAATTGATAGTGACGGTCGCCGGAAGGGTCTGCGTTGGGTGACCGGCGTATGCATCCCCAAGGCACGCATAATGACCCTATTATCTTTAAGGCTTTGTAGCTGAGGGTCAGTCTTGTCCGAAAACAGGCCCTGGCCCTCACACGGAAGGTCCTGGATGGTGTATTGGAGTTCCGGAGGAAGGCCAGAGACCTGTAGCCAAGAGATGCGGCGCATAGTAACGCCCAAGGCCAGAGTTCTGGCTGCCGAGTCTGCAGCGTCCAAAGCTGCCTGCAGGGAAGTTCTTGCAACCTTCTTTCCCTCGTCAAGGATTGCAGAGAATTCTTGACGAGCGTCCTGCGGAAGCAGCTTTTTAAATTTATCTGCCGCCACCCAGGTGTTATAGGTGTAGCGGCTCAGTAGAGCTTGCTGGTTGGATACCCGCAGCTGCAGGGCGCCTGCAGAATAGACCTTCCGGCCAAGGAGGTCCATACGCCTTGCTTCTTTAGACTTGGGGTCAGGGGCTTGTTGACCGTGGCACTCCCTCTCATTCACAGACTGGACGACGAGGGAACACGGGGGCGGGTGAACATACAAATATTCATAGCCCTTTGAGGGGACCATGTATTTGTGTTCCATGCCGCGAGCAGCGGGGGGAACGGAAGCCGGGGACTGCCAGATGGTCATGGCGTTGGCTTGGATGGTCCGAATGAAGGGAAGGGCGACACGAGTGGGCGCATCTGCCTACAGTATGCTCACTACTGGGTCCTCCACCTCTGAGACCTCCTCAGCCTGCAAATTCATGTTCTGCGCTACATGCCTGAGGAGGTCCTGGTGCGCCCTGAGGTCAAGTGGAGGGGGACTGGTGGATGTTGTCCCCACCACTGCCTCATCCGGGGAGGAAGACGAGGAGAGACCTGGCAGGAGTGGATCCGCCAGCGGCTCTGTCTGGAGTACTGCGTCCAGCTCTGGTGGGTGCTCAGGGTCCTGAGGCTGAGATGACCTCTCCTCTGTAGGGGACGGAGGAGGACGTGAAGAGGTGGCCTCCGGAGCCCTGTGTTCGGAGGCGGACGAACATGGAAGGATTTTCTGAGGGCCCTGGGCCTGGTGGTACGCCCAGGGGGTCCAGAACCCCCACTGCTGAGGTCCATGCTCCTGCTGGGTCTCGGTAAAACAGAGCAGTCAGCCTGTCAGCGTCTAAGGTATCGCGCTTCCGCTCATGAAGAGACTGATGTCGGCGAGAGCCACGAGCGCTGAAGAGAGTGTACCTCGGTCACGCGTACTTCCTGAATGCGAAGACCTTGACTCACGGTCAGAGATCGGTGCCATGAGCCATACCAGGTGCCGACGCGAGCGAGACGTTGGACCTGCCACCCGAGCACCGGATATGGAGGCTCGACCTGGATCGGGATCAACCGACGGCGAGAACAGCTCCTTGAGATCACCGGCCGGTGACGATGTGAGTAGAGCAGTGCGGGAGTAGCGGGACCGCGTGAAGAGTGACCTACACCGCGAGTACGACAGTAACCGCCGCGGAGAGCGTGCCGAGACTGCGAGCGGCATATGAAGCGAGACCCCCTCGGACCCGGAGCGGTGCCCGCGGGATCTGACTTGATCGGCCGACAAGGGGAATCCAGGATGGTGCCGCATGGCATGGTTTGCCCTTCAAAGAACCACAGGGGCGGTGCGTGGGCAGCGCAGGACAACATGGAGCTGGCCGAGGAAATGTGTGCGAGAGGGGACACCAGAGGGGCGAAGACTGACTAGACAGACGCCGGGCAAGGAGTCAATGAATCCCTGGCCGGCCAGCGGGAGGCGTGCCGGTGCTTCGCCGAGCCTCTAGCGAGGGGAGGACGCTGACGGCATTCCCCAGGCCCGGTGCGGAGAAGGCGGTGCTAGCGGTGTTCCACGGCCCAGAGTGGTCCGATGCCGTAGCTGAGGCAGCACTCTTAGTGCCGAGGAGTCAAAGGATTAATCGCTGCTATCAGGAAGTCTTTAGGCGCTGATCCCGCTCCTTCTGGTCTCGCTGAAGGCCTTACAAATCCGGCACTTTCTCGGAGATTATGCGATCGCCCCAAGGCACTTCAGCAGCGTCGTGGGATCTAAGTGCATCGGCTTCTCAGGCCGAGACACGGCTTGAACGGCGACCAGGCATGAGCCCGTGCCGGAGCGCGGGGAAGGGTAAAAGCCCAAAGCCCGCTAACTATATACAACAAGAACTATTAACTACAATACTATTGTATACTCACAGCTATAACTATAACTATAACTAAGAAAAAATGACAAACAAGGAGAAGCAGGGATTGGAGACAAGCTATGCCGGACCGCTCCACAGTTCAAAACGACCGACATGGTGGTAAGAAGGAACTGAGGAGCGGATGGGCCGGCAGGGGTATATATTAGCCGCCATGGCGGCACCACTCTAGGGGGCGACCTCCCGGCCCGCTGGAGTTGCTAGGGTAAAAGTCTTCCGACAAGCGTGCACGCGTGGCGCGTACACCTACTGGAATGGATATGAGCAATCACTCGAAGAAGAATGGGAAGCTTTGCAGATTTTTTTAAAAGCTAAGAAAAAGAACTGGGAGGGCAAGAAGAGTTCAGTGTCAAGGATGTCACCAAAGGAAAATGTGAGGTCCAAGCTAAGAGAGAGAAAACAGGAACTGAGCCATAGCTGAGACTGAAAAAAATCTGAGATTAAGTTTTCATCTCAGGTCAGGTTCGATGTCTATCAGTAGAGCAATGTGGGGAAATGCAGAATGAAATGAAAACCGAGAATGAATTTGCAAAGCACAATTGGGCGGCTTGTCCATGTGTCGGGCATATTAAATGAGTGGAACAGTGGGGAGAAACTTTGCATTCATAGAGGGCTCTAGGAGAACCAAATCCCTGGAGGACCTGAGGTGTGCGGGAAGTGAGGTGGCCATTTAAAGGGTTAAGGTAAAGGATTAAATTCCATCATTAGTACAAAAGGCCTGTGATGGCTTAAGTCTGAAAGAATGTAGGTGAATATTTGCCATTCTCCAAGCACCCAAGCTGCTTGTCCTTCCAGGGCACAGTGTAAGCAGGAGGGTTTTAAAATGGAATTAGCTTTGCTGAGAACCATCAACTGCCTCAGTCACCAGGAATGCTAAACCATTTCAATTCAAGGAATGGGAGATTTGGTAGGGATGAAAGGGGGGAAGGAGAGGGGCTTGCAGAGGCTTTAGTTGAGAAATGCAAATCTTGAACAGAGCCCTCTAACCAGACAAATCCCACAGCTGATGTCAGTGG
Source organism: Chelonoidis abingdonii (assembly GCF_003597395.2). NCBI lineage: Eukaryota > Metazoa > Chordata > Testudines > Testudinidae > Chelonoidis > Chelonoidis abingdonii. The sequence goes on from NC_133783.1 coordinate 22,950,815, forward strand.
CTGCAATACCTTTAATAATAAATCTCTTTGCTTCATCTTTATTACATGATTGACATTCCTCTCACACAGTGGTTTCCAATATCACAGAAGCAGCCAGTCAGGAGTGCTATAGAGGTCACTTATGTTCTGTGTTGGTATTACACTGCGCACTCTGGTGTCTCGCCATCAGGAAACATCATTCTACACACTTAAAATAGAGCCAGCCAGGATCTCAGTGGGGTTTACCAATCTGAATGAATGAAGTCTCACAAAACCTCTTTGGAGTAGGCATTATGATCCCCATTTTATAGGGGAGGAAATTGAAACACAAAGAGGTTAGGGTCAAATTTTTAGAAGGGGTGTCTCAGCTTCCTTAGCCACTGAGGACAGAACAAGCAGCAATGGGCTTAAATTGAAGCAAGGGAGATTTAGGTTGGACATTAGGCAACAATTCCTAACTGTCAGGGTAGTTAAGCACTGGAACAAATTGCCTAGGGAGGTTGTGGAATTTCTGTCATTTACAAAAGTAAGAAAAACACCCTCCCCCAAATTTAAGACTAAAACTTAATGTCGGCAAATTACCATCTTTGTCTAAGTTGGTTTCTTGCCTAAACTTAGTTACCAGAGACTGCAGCCCCCTTGGTTAAAAGACCCAATGTTCTATGATTTCAAGGGCTCTGGCCCCTTGAATCCCCCAAGTGATGGGCCACTCAAATATCTTTTTGCCCCCATTATATCAGCCCTAACTTTATTGTCTCTCTTTCAAGGGCAGGAAAATGTCCTGCTGTTCTGCCCTTCCTGTGGGCTTACTATTCATTCGTAAATAGTTCTTCCATTGTTTTGATTCCATATCTCTGAATTTATACTGGAGACAGGTAGACAGCTGTCTTCCCTTCTGCTAGGGAGAATAAGGCTCTCTCTCAAACATTTGGTCACAGATTTTAAAGCATAATATCACTGAGTATCCATAATTCCTCATATAGTGTTAATGCATAAACTATACAATTGTATTAACCCTCAATGTGTCACAGGCTTTCATAAAGGGACTTAATTTACTTCACTTGTATACATTATAATATCAGTTGATTCAATTGCTTATTATTTGAGGTTCAGACCTTTTGTCTTTAAATTTAAGAGACTATCTCCCACACATTAATTTGATGGCTTTGTTTATTCTTTATGTAAATGTACCATCGTCTCTGCCTGACAACCAGGCTGGTCAGACAAACAAATGCACACTCCTTTGGCTAAGGCAGATTGTGCATATGCATTGCTTGCCAAACACATTTTAAGAACATAAATCCAACACACATTTATAATTCTTTGTACATAATTTATACACAACAGTATTAATGATTAGTGTGCTATTAATTTTCCAGTGATATATTACATGATACCTTTTGGGTAAATATCATAACAACAGTGCTTTAAGTGTAGTATGTCATGCCTGATAAGAGTTGCTGACATGCGTAATGAACCACCATTGGGCCTCTGTGTCACACTGTCTTATTATTTCTCTCTTTCCTAATGGTTTCTAACACTCTGTTAGTGTTTTTGGCTGCCACTGTACATTGAGCAGATGTTTTCAGAGAACTACCCAGGATGACTCCAAGATCTCTTTCTTGAGTGGTAACAGTTAATTTAGACCCCATCATTTTGCATGTACAATTGGGATTATGTTTTCCACTGTGAAATTACTTTGCACTTATCAATACTGAATTTCGTCTGCCATTTTGTAGCCCAGTAATCGAGTTTTGTGAGACCCCTTTATTATTCTTCACAGTCTGCTTTGGATGTAATTATCTTGAGTAATTTTGTATCATCTGCAAACTTTGCCATATCGCTGTTCACCCCCCTTTCCAGATCATTTATGCCTATGTTCAATGGCAGCACAGGCCCCAGTATTGATCCTTTGAGGACCCTGTTATTTTTATCTTTCTATTGTGAAAGCTGACCATTTATTCCTACCCTTTTCTTCCTGTCTTTTCATCAGTTACTGATCCATGACAGGAATTTTCCTCTTATTCCATCACTGCTTACTTTGCTTAAGAAATTTTGGTGTGGGATCTTGTCAAAGACTTTCTGAAAGTTCAAGTGCTCTCTCTCAACTGGATCACCCTTTCCCCCTTGCTTGTTGACATCCTCAAAAATTCTAATAGACTAGTAAGGCATGATTTCACTTCACAAAAGCTGTGTTGACTCTTCCCCAATATATGCTCATTTATATGTCTGATAATTCTGTTGTTTTTACTACAGTTTCAACCGATTGGCCTGGTATTGAAGTTAGGCTTACCAGCCTATAATTGCAAGGATTGCCTCTGTAGCTTCTTTTAAAGATTGGTTTTACACTAGCTATTCTCCAGTCTTCTGGTACAGAGGCTGATTTAAGCAGTAGGTTACATACCACAGTTAGTAGTTCTGCAATTTCATATCTGGAATGCTTTCAGAACTTTTGAGTGAATACCATCTGGTCTTGGTGACTCATTATTGTTTATCAATTTGTTCCAAAACCTCCTTCATTGTCACCTCAATCTCAGACAGTTCCTCAGATTTGTCACCTAAAAAGTATGGCTCAGGTATGGGAACCTCCCTCACAACCTCTCAGGGCTGCCCAGAGGATTCGGGGGCCTAGGGCAAAGCAATTTGGGGGCCCCCTTCCATAAAAAAAGTTGCAATACTATAGAATACTATATTCTCGTGGGGGCCTAAGGCAAATTGCCCCACTTGCCCCCCTCTCCCCCCCGGGCAGCCCTGTAATCTCTGCAGTAAAGACCAATGCAAAGAATTCATTGGCTTCTCTGCAATGGCCTTGTTTTCCTTGAGTGCCTCTTTAACACCTTGATCATCCAAGGTCCCACTGATCATTTGACAAGCTTTCTGCTTCTGATGTACTTTAAAAAATGCTGTTAATTTTTGTGTCCTTTGTTAGTCACTCTGCAAATTCTTTTTTCGTCTACCTAATTACATGTTTACATTTCACTTACCAGAGTTTATGCTCTTTTCTATTTTCCTCAGTAGGATTTGACTTCTAATTTTTAAAAAATGCCTTTTTCCTCTAACAGACTCTTTTATTTTGCTGGTTATCATGGTGGAATTTTTGACTCTTTTTTATTAGGGATATATATTTAGTTTGAACCTCTATTATGGTGTATTTAAATACTTTCCAAGCAGTTTGCTGGCAATTTACTCTTGTGACTGTTCCTTTTAATTTCCGTGTAACTAGATTCCTCATTTTTGTGCTAGTCCTCTTTTTCAAGTCAAGGAACTAGCTGAAGCAAATCTCAGCAACATTAGCAATTATCTTTTAGCGCTCATGGAGGGTGAGTGAGATCCCAGAGCACTGGAGAAGAGCAAATTAATACTTATATTTTAAAAGGGGAACATGCAGGACCCAGGGAACTATGGACCAATCAGCCTAACTTCAATACCAGGAAAGATACAGAACAAATCATTAAACAATCAATTTGTAAGCACTTAGAGGATAATAGGGTTATAAGGAATAGTCAGCATGGATTTGTCAAGAACAAATCATGTCAAAAAATCTTAATTTCCTTCTCTCATAGTTAATGGCCTACTGGACGGGGGAAGCCGTGGACGTGATATCTCAATTTTAGTAAGGCTTTTGACACAGTCCCACATGACATTCTCATAACCAAACTAGGGAAATGTAGTTTTGATGAAATTGCTATGAAGTGGGTGCACAATTCATTGGAAAAAAATGTCTCAAAGAGCAGTTGTCAGTGGTTCACTGTAAAAGTAGGAGGACATGTCTAGTGGGATCCCTGAGTACTGTGTCCTGGCTCTGCTACTAGTCAGTATTTTCATTAATGACTTGAATAATGGGGTGGAGAGCATGCTTATAAAATCTGCAGATGACGCCAAGCTGGGAAGGTCAGCAAGTGCTTTGGAGTATAGGATGAGAGTTCAAAATCATAGAATCAAAAGGTTGGAAGGGACCTCATGAGGTCATCTAGTCCAACCCCCTGCTAAAGGTAGGACCACTTTCCCTAAATAATCCCAGCCAGGGTGCAGTCTAGCCGGACCTTAAATATCTCTAAAGGTGGAGATTCTACCACCTCCCTAGGTAACCCATTCCAATACTTCACCATTCTCCTAGTCAGAAAGTTTTTTCTAATATCCAGCCTCGACTTCCGCAACTGCAACTTCAAACCATTGCTCCTTGTTCTGTCCTCCGTCACCACTGAGAACAGCTGCTACCCTCTCCTTGGAGCATCCCTTCAAGGTGTTGAAGGTTGCTATCAAATCCCCCTTATCTCTCTTCTGCAGGCTAAATAAGCCTGGTTCCTTCAGTCTCTCTCTAAGTCATGTGCTCTAGTCCTCTAATCATTTTGTTTGCCCTCCGCTGGACTCTCTCCAATGTTCCACGTCCTATTTTGTAGTGTTGGTGCCCAAAACTGGACACAAAATATCCAGATGCGGCCTCCATCAGTGCCGAATAGAGGGGAATAATCACATCCCTCGATCTGCTGGGCAACAATCCTACTAATACAGCCCAGTATGCGATTAGCCTTTTTGGCTACAAGAGCACACTGTAGGCTCATGTTCAACTTTCCATCTACCGTAACCCAAGATCCTTTTCTCAGCACTGCTACTTAGCCAAACAGTTCCCCAGCCTGTAGCAGTGCATGGGGTCTTTTCTGTCCTAATGCAGGACTTTGCACTTGTCCTTGTTGAACTTCATGAGGTTTCTTTGTGGCCCACTTCTCCAATTTGTGCTAATCTCCCTGAATCCTATCCCTGCCCTCAGCGTGTCCACCACTCCCCCCAACTTGGTGTCCATCTGCAATTTACTTAATGTGCAATCTATCTCATCACTCAAGATCATTAATGAAGACATGAATAGAACCGGGCCGTAAGACAGACCCCTGGGGCACACCACTTGTTACTGGTTGCCAACTAGAGAGTGTGCCATTGATACCTACCCGCTGAGCCCGTTGATTCAGCCAGTTTCTATCCACTTTCACAGTCCATTCCTCCAAACCCATCTTCCTAGTTGCTGAGAGAATGCTGTGGGAAACGCTGTGTTCAAAAAAAGCCTTACTAAAGTCAAGGAAGCAACATCACAGCTTGCCCCCATCCACAAGTCCATCATCTCATCATAGAAGGAATCAGGATTGGTCAGGCATGATTTACCCTTGGTTGAATCCGCTGAACTGCTTCTTGATACTTGTTCCTCTAAGTGGTTTCAAGGATTGGTTCCTTCGCAACTACTCATGATTTTTCCAGGGAAGGGTGAGACTGATTGGTCTTCGTAGTCCCATGGATCCTCCTTTTCCCTTTTCTTAAAGATAGGACTATATTTGCTTTCTTCCAGTCCTCTGGACCTCTCCTTTTTTCGCATGATTTTCAAAGATAATGGTCAACGGCTCTGGCAATCACATCACTAACTCCCTCACACCCATCGGATGCAGTTCGTCCGGTCCCATAGGACTTGTGCACGTCTAACGTCTTTAAGTAGTCCCTAACCTGACCCTCTTATCACAGTGGGCCTGCTCTCCTCCTCTCCTCTCTGTGTTCCCCAGCTCTGTAGTAATTAGTTCTGGGAGTTGATCCTGCCCGTAAGACCTGAAGTGAGAAGAATGAGTACTTCAGCATTTTTCCAATATCTTTCCACCCTAGGATTACCTGCCTCATTGAGTTAAGGGACCTTACACCATCCCTAATCCTCTTCTTTTGTTTACCATGCTTGTAAAACCCTTCCCTATGATTCCTTTCACTCCTTTGATTTCAACTCAACTTCCCTTGCGCCTTCTGATTCTATCCTGCAGCCGAGCAATAATCTATATGCCTCCAGTCATCTGTCCAAGCTCCATTTTTGTAAGCTTCCTTTTTTGCTTCAGCCACCACTGAGTTCCCCTCAGCCATGCTGGGCACTTTCTACGCCTTGCTGTTTATTCTGCAACATCGGTATGTGTATATTTCCTGTGCTCTGAGCATGGTTTACTTTAAAAAAGCTGCCAAGCTCTCCTGGACACCCATCCCCTTCAGTTCAGCTCCCAGGGAATCCGCCCAATCATTTCTCTTAAAGCGGAGCTGAAATCCGCTTTTCTGAAATCCAGGGTTGCGTTCTGGCTTCTCCTTCCTTGACCAGGGTTCTGAACTCTACCATGTCAATGATCAACTGCTGCCCAGGTTGCCGTTACACCGCCTACTCCCTGATCAACCTTCTCTGTTGTGAGCAGGAGGCGAGAGGCACAAGGCCCTCGTTGGTTCCCCCAGATTTGTACAGGAAGTTGTCCTGCAGCGATCTCCAAAAAACTTCCTGGATTGCCCCTAGTGCACTGCTGATTTCTCTCCCTAGCAGATATCAGGATAATTGAAAGCCCCATGAGAACCAGGGCCGTGATCTACAGACTTCTGCTAGTTGTCTGTAAAAAGCTCATCACCTCTTCTTTCTGGTGTCTCGGTCGCTCTGTAGCAGACACCGCACACAAACATCCCCCTTGTGACATCCCCTCTAAATTTAACGCCAAAGACTTTCAACTGGGCTCATTTCCAGCTAGTGGTACTCCTGAGCTCATACAGCTTTTACATACATCCTACTCCTCCCTCTTCGCCCCTGCCTATCCTTCCTGAAAGCTTATACCCAAATCCATGGCATGCTCCAGGTACATGCGGCTAAGCCCACCATGTCTCCTGTTAATGCCAATAACATCGTTTATTCCCTGGCCCTGGTGCCAGTACTACTAATTCTTCCTTTCTGGTTTCAGGCTCTCGCATTGTGTACAGGCACTTTAAAAATTCAGCGCAACATGCCCCTAACTTTCCTCTGCTGCTTGATTTCCCCTGTTGCATCCTCCTCCTTGATTGTTCTCCTGGTGTTCCTCTTTCCCTACACACCTCAGATATAAGCGGCTTAATTAGGACCATCTAAGGCAATGATTGATTCCCCACGCTCAGTTCCGATTAACTTTCTCTTTTCTCCCTGCATTACAAACCCCGCATTCCCAAGTTCCATCCCTTCCTCCAGGTATTTCCCTCTTTGAGACTTACCTGTGGGTTGGTCACCTTCCCCCGCGTAACCTAGTTTAAAGCCCTCTTCACTATTTAGGCAGTCGACATCCAAAAAAATGCTTCTTCCCCTTCCTTGCACAATGGAGTCCATCTCTGCCTAGCAGTCCTCCTTCCTGGAACAGTAAGTCTGTGGCCGAGGAAGCCACGCCTCCTGACACACCCATCTCCACAACCAGGCATTCACCTCCAGGTGGCATCTGTCTCTGCCTAGCCCTACCCTTGACCGGAAGAATCGAGAGAACACCACCTGAGCACTGAACCCTTCACCCGTGTCCCAGAGCCCTGTAGTCACCTTTGATTCCTGCTGAGGATCACCTCTCGCAGTTATCATGGTTTCCCACATGGATTGAGTAGCATGGGGTAGTAGTCAGTGAGGCGGAACGATTCTCGACAATCCCTCCTGTACGTCTCGATACGGGCCCCCGCAGGCAGCATATCTCCCGGAAGCCCTGTCAGGGGCAACAGAATGGGTCTCCGTCCCCTCAGCATCGAGTCTCCAATCACCACAACCCTACATTTCCTCCTGGCTGTGGTAGTAGATGGATCCTCTCACCCAGGGGTGCATGGCTTCGCTCTCACTCCCTCCTTCCTACATCTCCAGCGCCATTATACGATTCTTCACCAGACGGAGGTGTGATGGAAAGGGCAAAGGGGTGGAACACTCGACGGCTGCGCAGAAGTAACACTGCCAGTGTCCTCCTGTGCAAGAGCCATCTCATCCTTCTCCGGTGGTGTAGCAGGAGCCCTCTGCACCTGGAGAGACTCAGCTTGCACCTCATCATGGAGACTATCAAGAACTTTCCAGGGCATGGATCTCTAGCCTAACACCTCTCCCTAACTCTCCGCACTGCCCCTGAGAGAATACCAGCAGACACCTGTCACATTGATTCCCCGCGCCTGAATGGTGAAAAACAAGTGGGAAGTGCAGGCCACAGTTCCTGCAAGATCCACACCAGATCTGGGTAGAGACTCCACACAGAATGGTCTGTCTGGATAAGGCGCTGCGTAGGAGGAGAAGAAGGGTGCTAGCACAAGCAGCGCGGCTCCTTCACCATAAGGCGGCTCCCCACTCTTCCAACTCCTCACAAACTCCCCTGTTGGCTGTCCTCTGGTCGCTTGGCCTCTGGCTTTTAAAGCCTTCTTTAGCCTAGGTCAGCTCTTGCCCCTCGTTAAGCACACAGGGGAAGGGCTGATCACAAGGCTGGTTGAGGCTGATCAAAGGTCAGCAGGGAACAATGGTGCAAACAGGCCCAAGACACACAAGCAATCAGGCAATCACAGTCCCAAACCCCACAGTAACACAGTAACTAACTCCCCTCTAGGAAAGACACAAACACACAGTTAGTAATTCCCTTACCACAAGCTTCGCTCGTCTCTGGCTTCTTCAGCTAGGGTCCTTCACAGGGCTGCACCAACTCCTTCCCTCACAAACTCCCCTGTTGGCTGTCCCTTGGTTGCTTGGCCTCTGGCTTTTAAAGCCTTCTTTAGCCTAGGGAACCTTGATATGATCTTGATAATTTGGAGAATTGGTCTAAAATTAACAAGATGAAATTCAATAAAGACTAGTGAAAAGTACAACACTTATGAAAGGAAAAAACTTAAATGCACAGCTGTAAAATGGGAAATAACTGGTTAGGCAGTATAGTTCAGAAGAGGAGCAGAGGCTTATAGTGAATCATAAATTGAATATGAGACAACATGACGGGGTTGCAAAAAAGACTACTATTTTGGGATGATTTAACAAAAGTATTGTTATCTAAGTCATGGAGTTAATTGTTTCATTTTACTCAGCACAGGTGAGGCCTCAGGTGGAATACCATGTCCAGTTTTGAGTACTACACTTTCAGAAAGATGTAGACAAATCAGAAAGGCCAGAAAATAAAAAATAATTAAAATAATTTAATTTAATAATGTAAAGACCAGAAAAGAGCAACAACAAAAACGTGATAAAAGGTTTAGAAAGCCTGACCTGTAATGAAAGGATAAACAAATTGGGTAAGAGACAAGAAAATTAGGGGGGAACCTGATAACAGCCCTAATGTATCTGAAGACTTTTATAAGGAGGACAGTGATCAGTTGAGCTCCATGTTTACCATAAGTAGGACAAGAATTGGCTTACCTTATGGCTAAGGAGATTTAGGTTAAATATTAGGAAATAAGTATCATCATAATTAGAAAGTGAGTATTAGAATAGGTTACCAAGGGAGGCTGTGTAATCCCTGTCACTGGAGATTTTTAAGAACAGGTTAGACAAACACTTGTCAGGGACTTGTACTTGTACACCTGGACTTGTACATCAGTACACCAGGACTTGTTCTGCCTCAGCATGGGGGGCAAGACTAGATGACCTCCCAAGGTTCCTTCCAGCCTGACATTTTTCTGATAAGTACAGCTTCTATATTGTATTTTGAGATTTCAGTACCTGCTCCTGGCTTGAACCAGGTAGAACAGGGCTTGCAAATTTAAAACTATGAATAGGAAAGCTAACCAAACTTTTTCAATCCCCCTCCCCCAAAAGGTTTTGTTTTGAGATTTGGATCTGTCTTTAATTTACCCAAACCATTTCACCCTTCTAGTGTATGCAACTGTCAGCAGGTCTACACTATAGTGGGGATTGATGCTCTGAGATCGATCCACTGGAGGTCGATTTAGCGGGTCTAGTAAAGACCCACCAAATCAACTGCAGATCACACTCCAGTTGACCCCTGTAGTCTACCCCCAACAAGAAGAGTAAGGTAAGTTGACGGGAGATTTTCTCCTGTTGACCCCCATAGTGTAGAACTGTCATAGTATTCTTCCCTCAATCTGAACCTTAGAGTCCAAAAATGAGGTACTAGCATGAAATCCTCTAAGCTTAATTACCAGCTTAGATCTGATACGCTGCCACCAATCAGATCTTTGAGTGCCTGATAAACTCTGGTCTCCCCAAAACCTTCCCTGGGGAC